>NC_091753.1:57234921-57309921 GCF_043380555.1 Nothobranchius furzeri | reverse complement strand
ACACACACAGAGAGAGATGAGGTCACAGCAGAAGAATGTTGGCGACGACAGAACAGGACTTTTTATTTTACTTTCAGATTGAAAATCAAAGTTTTCACAACAATCAAAAGAGAAAAAAACAACAGATTACAATAAAATCTTAATAATGAAATCAGCCAAATAGGAGCCACAAAAAAAGAAGGAATAGAAAATATTGACAGGGAACCAGAATGCCCAGTGAGAAGAAACCAAGGACTTTCATACTGGGACAGTGATGGAGAACACCAGCCAGCCAGCCTGGAAAGCCATCTAATATAAATAAACAGTCCCACCATGACCCATAGACAGAGCTCAGTCATGAGATAGATTTTACAGTTGTCTTTAAAACTAGTGTTGCTATTGGACAACACTAGCAACGTGACACCTCGTCGCTACGGAAATCAGTCAACGAAAGGGATGGGTACCTTTGACATTTGAATCGATCCGGTACTAATTCCCGGTACCTAGGAATCGATACCGGTACTTAACGGTACCAATTTTCGATACTTTTGAGTGTTTATTATTTTAATTCTCTTTTATAATTAAATATATATTTTTCTCAATATATAACCATATTTGATAAATGTCACGATAAATAACATACAACTGTTTGTATTTTAACATCGTCCTTGTAGTTTTATAAGCTGATAATTAAACTGAAGCAAACATCTTTACTGTGAACTAAATTTACTGTGTGTCTTCATTCCTTTTGCCGTCCTTTTTCTTTGATTTTTCCTACTGGGAAGTTAGAATTTCCGAGGAGAAAGCGAACACACCATTAGCTGATAACAATGGTGGCAATGGAAGCTAACATATCAAGCTAACGTTATCTTAAACAGTTTATTTAGCTGCTGGAGCAGATTTAAACGATGATGCCTCACACTTAGATCGTTGTCGCTGGTTTCATCTTCACCCAATCACCCGTCGCATTTAGTAAAGTGAAGCCAAACTTTAGAACGCGTTCATGTTCTTCTAGTCGGATATTCGGAGTTCCGAGGAGAAAGCAAACACACCATTAGCGAAACGGAAGCTAACATATCAAGCTAACGTTATCTTAAACATTATATTTACCTACCGGAGCAGATGAAGATGAGGATGTCTCACTTAGATCGATGTCGCTGGTTTCATCATCACCCAGTTACCCATCACATTTAGTGAAGTGGACCCAAGCTTTAGCGTGCGTTCTTTCTACCATGCTGCTCTGTTTACAACTCGCTCGCAGCGACCGACGACATAACGCTCTTGCGCATGCGCAGCTGTCTAGGCAAGTTCTCGTTATGAAGGACGGGTACCGAAACGAGGCACCGTTTCAAATGACGTGAATCGGTGCTGGGTCGGTACTATGGAATTCGGCCAGTACCTTAAAATGTACCGAATTCGGTACCCATCCCTAGAACGAGGCAGTCGGCCAAACTCCGTAAAAGAAGAAGCAAATTCATCCTTCTTCAAAAAATGACTTAAGTACTTCTATCTGCTCATGTCTAGAAGAAAGCCCAAGTCTAAATCTTCCAGTTGCTTTCAAGGCCGTTTCATACTAACGGTTCCTGAGCCAACGCCACCATAGTAGTTTTTCTCCATCCCAGCTCTGGTGGTAATCCCATCCAACGAACATAGAGCACTGCGACGGACAAGACACAAAACTGCTCAGCCCAGTGGTCGACCTGCTGAGACTACTGGAGCGTGTCTAGACCGACCAGCAGAGCAAAACCTTCTACTACGGCTACGGTTGGTCTAGATGTCAGGGCCAACCGGACACCAGAAAAACTGGGAAGACACACAAGAGGAAACAAGAACAAGAAGCACAAAACCAAACTGATGCTACAAGAACCCTGAAACAACAAAAGCCCCAGAAAAGACAAAAAAAAAGCAAAAATAAAAATCACTGATCTGAGATCAGGACGATGTTGGCGTCGGTGTGTTGCACAAGGACATGACGATTGGGTGAAGCTGAAATTAAACAGTCAACCTTGGTTTGTTCTACCTACCGCGCTGCCAAAGATCAGTTCGGCTTTAAGGACGCCCCATCCAGAAGCCACAAAAGCTTCTCTGTTGAAAAGAGACCGTCATCAGAACCAGTCCGAAGACCAGAACCAGAACCTGAGCCAGAACCAGTCCGAAGACCAGAACCAGAACCTGAACTGGAGCTAGGATTGATGGTCAGAAAGAGATACAAACAGCCAAAAGGATTTCTGCTGAAGAAAACCGTAGTGCATCATGGGGTGTCCCAACAGCAGTTTACCATAGCATAACTAAAGGGATGAACCACAGGAACACAATCACGTTCCTCTGATCCATCCGTATCTTATGTTTGATCTCAGTTTGGAGGATCGGGCCAACGTTTAATCAGAGCAGGAACCGTTCAGGGATTCATTTCCAACACCAAACCACGCTAACAGCAACTTTCGGAAACAGTTACTAAGAATCGTTTTATACTACAGAAACATCATTTCTGCTGCAAATCCTGCAAAATACATTCCATCCATCCATCCATCCATCCATCCATCCATTTTCATCCTCTTATCCGGAGTCGGGTCGCGGGGGCAGTAGCCTAAGTCGAGAGGCCCAGACTTCCCTCTCCCCAGCCACTTGGGCCAGCTCCTCCGGGGGAATCCCAAGGCGTTCCCTGGCCAGGTGAGAGACATAGTCCCTCCATCGTGTCCTGGGTCTACCTTTAGGTCGCCTTCCGGTTAGACGTGCCCGGAAAACCTCACCAGGGAGGCGTCCTGACCAGATGCCCGAGCCACCTCAACTGGCTCCTCTCGATGTGGAGGAGCAGCTGGTCTACTCCGAGCCCCTCCTGAATGACCGAGCTTCTCACCCTATCTTTAAGGGAGAGCCCAGCCACTCTTTGGAGCAAACTTATTCCAGCCACTTGTATCCGTGATCTCGTTCTTTCGGTCACTACCCAAAGCTCATGACCATAGGTGAGGGTAGGAACGTAGATCAACCGGTAGATCGAGAGCTTCGCCTTCTGACTCAGCTCTCTCTTCACCACGACAGACCGGTACAACGCCCGCATCACTGCAGATGCAGCACCGATCTGCCTATTGATTTCATGCTCCAGTTTTCCCTCACTCGTGAACAAGACCCTGAGATACTGAAACCCCTCCACTTGGGGCAGGACCTCATCCCTGACCCGGAGAAGGCTTTCTACCCTTTTCCGAATCAAGACCATGGTCTCAGATTTAGAGGAGCTGATTCTCATCCCAGCTGCTTCACACTCGGCTGCGAACCGCTCCAGCAAAAGCTGAAGACCACGTTCTGATGAAGCCAACAGGACCACATCATCTGTAAAAAGCAGAGACCTGATCCTCAGGCCACCAAAACGGATGCCCTCCACACCTTGGCTGCGCCTAGAAATCCTGTCCATAAAGGTTATGAACAGAATCGGTGACAAAGGGCAGCCTTGGCGGAGTCCAACTCTCACTGGGAACGAGCCCGACTTACTGTTTCAATGCGGACCGAGCTCTGACACCGGTCATACCTAACAGCCCGTATCAGAGGGTCTGGTACCCCATACTCCTGGAAATACTGTTCATACAGCAAAATACAGTTTCTTAGCTAAATATCCATGTAAACGTTTCCGATGAGCTGCTCACCCAAAAGTTTCAGTCTTTTCCATGAGGTGTGATTTCATTCAGTCCCTTTAAAGACTGAAGTTGGTTTCTGTGGATAAAACCCGGTGAACTGGGCTGAAGCGAGTAAAGAGAGGCATAAACGAGGGGATCAGATGGGTAGAGAAGGTGAGACGGAGGATAAATGATGGTGCTGACACATCCCCTCTAACGAGAACGAGTGAGAGAGGCTGAGAGAGGGAGATGTGGACAGTCATCCATAAAGATGGAGCATGGCGTGGTGTAAAAGTCTCTTTCCTCGGTCTCATTGGGTAACTACTCTCTGCACGCCACATTAATCTGGGTAATTAGGTTTATCTCTCCTCATCCTTCCTCCCTTTCTCTCCACTACATCTCTTTCTGTCTTCCTCTCTTTCCTCAGTCTTTTTCCACCTTTTTCATCTCGATCCTCTCCATCTCCATAAATCTCTCCATTCCCCCCGGCTCTATGCACCCTTGTCTCCGCTTTAAACAAAAGCTTCTTTTTTCTTTTTGGACGGCCCGTTGTTAGTAGGACCTGGGAGGACTGGGTCTAATTATTCATGCTGGACAGAAGCAGGGAACAGATCTTCAACAGCACCTCTGAGGAGTTTACACGAGCACGAGGATGTTCACCATGTCACGTTCAGGAGGTCGGATCTCACAGCACACCGTCTGACTCACGAGAGGAGGAAAAGCGTTATCCAGGGTTGCATTAAACTCCTGCAGCTGCACACGCTGCTTGTCCTGTAGAAATGCCAACAAGCTATATGGAATGGAGCCATGCTTTCAAATTTTCTAATTTGCATTTTCCGATTTGACCCATTTGACTAGCCCAGAATCTAGACCGCCAGCTTGCCATAGCAAAAGGATGGTCTTGCCACGCTCCATTGAAACCTCTGCAGCCCTGGACCATCTAGTACCGGTCCAAGAAAGCGCTCTTTCGGTTTGTTGGGCGGGACGAGGGACTGAGCGAAACAAATATGGCGATAGCTCATTTAAAACAGCTTTGGAATCCCCTTTAGACTATTTCTGGGCTCGACAGACGGGAGGCGACATCGCCTCTCCTTCATTCATTTTCATTGAGACATGTGCAACAAAGCGATAATGGCGGGTCTCCCTCTTACCAAGCGAAACGCGAAAAACGTGCATGTGAAATTTTGCGCTCGTGCACGTGTCGTGCACAGGCGACCCAGCGACGCGATCCCAGAAAGTTGAAATAGTGTCAACTTTTCATCGCTGTCGCTCGGACGAGGACCAATCAACCGAGGTTTCATTCACTGACCAATGAGCGGACAGGATGCTCCGTACACCTCCGAGCAAACATGGAGGAGAAGTTGATTATTATTATGTTTTATAGTAAAATCTGAAGTAAGATTTCACATAACTCTAGCAGCACCTTGTGAAACATCATATCTACCGCTTTATTAACTCTGAACCGCTTAAATAACCTTAATTCCCTCCAACCTGACACAGCCAATCAAAACAACGGAAGTTTCGATTTCGCCATGGAACAGAACGTGTCAACGGCTTTGCCGCTGGCCGCGGGTCGCCTCCCGTGTGACAGGTGATAAAAGCGACCGCGACGAATTTCGCTGATCGCGGTCGTTTGTCGCCTCCCGTGTGTCGAGCCCCATAGACTTGAGCTTTTCTTTGAGTAAATAACAGATTTAAGTTTATGTAGAAGAAGGATGTGTTTGCGTCTTCCTCGACCGTGTATGGTGGACTGCCCCGTTGACAGATATTCATAGCGGCGAGTCTGTCATGTTTGTTGTCCAATACCATGCAGACACTGTTTGAAAGACGACCATAGATCCCGCCCCAGGACAGAGCCGTGTGTCGTGGCTAGACTATACAAATGGTTTGCCAGGCTACCTTTGACAGCATCAGAGAAAATTCCCAACCAGGTCCCTCAGACAACAACATGAACTTCCTGCTTAAAACAGCATATGCCTAGCCTAGAATCCAGACCATCGTTTGCTGAAGCTAAATAATTTAGCTTTGCATGTCGGTCCAGCAACGCTCCGTTGGAACCTCTTCACCTCCGGCCAGTATTGTGGCTGGCCAATCACAGTGAGGTAATGTAGAAAAAACTGTCTTTTCTTCTTCTTCTTCCCTGCTTCTTCCACAAAGTAATGGCGGACTGCCAGATTGGCTGACATCTGTAGCCGTCCAATCACAGCACTCTGTTGGTGGACAGGATGTTACAGAAAAATCAAAGATGGCGACGGCTTGTTTGAAACGGCTTTGGCATCAGATTTGGATTATTTAGATTTGGGCTTTTCTCTGAATAAAGAGCAGATAGATACCAACGTTTGTTTAGAAAAAGGATGTATTTGCATCTTCTTTGATGAAGTACGACACTCTGCCTCTCTGACTGACATCTGTAGTGGAGAGTACATCACGTTGTTTGTTGTCCATGTGGAGACAGTTTGAAAGACAACCGTAGATCCCGCTCCACGGGCCAGGGCCATCAATGGATTGTGGCCGGACTAGCATACGCCCAAATTAGCAAAACAACTTTAGAACAGATCCAGATGGATCAAACTGCTCCTATGGATCCAAACACATTCCCTCTGTGCATCCCAATCAATGTGGAAGCACCAGACCCCTCCCACTGACCCCCCCCCCCCCCCCCCCCCGGTTATTTTCAAATAGATGCAATCGTGTCTCTGCAGGTGTGACTTTCCTAACTTCGTCATCAAAAAGTATGTCTATAAACGCTGAAATAAGGACAAACCTTAAAGAACATTATTCGGGGACCAGTCTTAAGGCTGATTCATGCTGACACTGCTCCAGCATGTCGGATCTGTTGGATCGCCATGATGCGACGTCGTATGGGCGATCCAACAGTGTTGGATCGTGTTGGAACGTCGATTGGTGTCGAGCTCTATTTTCTAAACATCCGACGTATGCTGGACGTCTGTTATTGGTCAGCCAAGCAACCCAGCATCATTTCCGGCACGACGTAGCTTCCCTTAAAATGTAAACAGCGCGAGTGTTGACACGGTCCTGAAGACGTGGAGCAGATGGAGCAGAGTTGTTGTTCTGCTAGCTCAAGCAGCTCCTGCTCAATAAGAATTCGCTCTGTGTCTGTGTCGTCCATCGCTTCGTGTCGCAAATAGTAAATTGTAGTAGGGCAGACACGTCACTACAAGAGTATGCACACCTGCATAGGAGCGCGCCCTCTGCTGTTTTGGTGGATAATTTCTTCTAAACTCAGGCCAATAAGTTAGGAATGCACCTCCTGCTGTCCCGGTGGAGAATTTCTTTGCAACAGGTCGGGCCAGTATGAATACAGATGAGATTCAACGCTGCAGCAGCCGGGGGTGGGGTGGTGGTGGGTGGGGGTGGTGGTGGGTGGGGGGCAAATGTGCCTTTGCTTAAGCATGAATCAGGCTTTAGAGGTGGAGTGTGAGACCTCCTGGTTCTGTCCTCTGCCGTGTAAAGCTTGGTTTATGCTTGACGCATTCACTTTCCGCTTGGTGATGCGGCTCGCGGATGGAACGCGCTTCACAACTTGCAGCGTTTATGGTTCATGCGGCTCGTCTCTGCGGTGAGCCAGTATTCTCCCAAACTGTAGAGGGCAGCATGGAGCTCTACGGCATGCATCCAACACTACACCATAGTAGAAGTAGAAATTACTGTTGTTTACAACACGGCATTTCAGCATTTTTAACAGCGTCCTCGTCTTTTCCGACAGTGCGAGCTATTTCTCTCCAAGAATTATTAACAACATGTTGATCCCGGTGATCTCTGAGAGCTGAATCATACAAATGTCTGTATTTACAACACATTCTCACTCCCAGCGCGTCAATAACAAACGCTTGGTCAGCCACCCTCCGCCTCAGACCCCTGACGCCAAAAGTGCCCTTTTTCGTTACTTGTGTGCGAAAAGGGGGTTTTCCCTTATTTGACTGCAGATCCCAATGCAGCATTACACTGACGCGATGGGATGTCCGCTACTGTTGCATCCCATTGCAGCGTTGTCCGCCGTCAGGGCTCCAAACAAGCTCATAACCTTATCCTCTTATTTAACCTTCCCCTCACCCCTATCCTAACCTTAACCATCTTGCTAGCGAACACGTTAGTGACGTGTCAGTTGCTCTAAAAGCCGGCTCTATGAAGTGAACGGCGGGAGCCGCCTCGTCATTGGTCGAGTTTGGACCGAGCCAACGCGAGGGGGAGGTTTCAACTACCACAGTGGAGGTTAAAAGTAGAGGGTATGTGTAACCTCCCCCTCGCCAGATGGTATGTTCTAACGTTCCCCTTGGGCGGCAAATACGAAAATTCAGTCAGAATGCAGGGGAAACAAACGCTTGATCACAGTGAGAGTAACGTTTTAGGTAGCAAGTGGGTTAAGGTTAGGATGAGGGAGAGGGGAAGGTTATAAATAGTGAAACGTTAAGGTTTAGGTGCGGTTAAATGAGCTGGTTCGGTGCCGCATCAGCGGATATCTCATCACGTCAGTTTTACGCTGCATTGGGATCTGCAGTTACAAAAGGGGAAAACCCCTTTTCGCACATAAGTAACGAAAAAGGGCTCTTTTGGCGTCTGGGGTTTGATGTGGAGGGTGGCTGACCAAGCGTTTGTTTTTGACGCGCTGGGAGTGAGAATGTGTTGCAACACAACACTATTTACGAACCTCTGCCATACTAGTTATTGCCAGTCCGCCATGTTTTTCCGAGTCTGACCGTCCGCGTGGTTAGGAAATTTCCTAGGTGAGCGGTGCGGAAAGTTTGGGCCGTGCGGAGGCGCAGTAGAGGGGCGTGGTTGTTAAAATGATGCAATTTTGCCGCGCGGAGCCGTGCGAACTGCGCGGACGCGTCAAGCATAAACCAAGCTTTAAGAGTCAACACTCTTGGGTTAGGGTTGTTGCTAAAACTAGACAGAAAACTCCCAAACAAGCTTAACCAGCAATAAACAACTTGAATCAGGAAAGAAAAAGCTGCTCTGAGGACAAAACGTCCCGGTTTTCCTTCACTTTTCCACACATCGTCATCATGGGAAGATTTTTTTTAGTGATACAAATGTTTGTTCATGTCGTCTGTCATCAGGGAATTTTTCTGAAGCAGTGAAGAAAATCCTCCAGATTGAAATTAATCTTTGATCTGGGACAGAAAATCGTTGTTGGAAAGCTGACATGGTAATCTGTCACTTTCTGGATCTGTGAATTTATCTTCCTGAGAGGATGTCTGCGCCCCTCAGAGCCTCTGTCCTTTTCTGTATCTCTTCATCACCTCAGCACGCTGCTGATTCATGGCAGAGCTGCAGGCGCTGACATGACAGTCTGCCGGAGTCCTGCTGGCCGCTCAGACTCTGTTTGCGTTAGTGTGTTTCATCGCTGCTGACTGGTCCTGTCTGCTGTGTCTCAGCTCTTTGGGTCACATCGCCAAACAGCCTGGAAGCGTCTGCAGGAGAAACAGGAACATCCTTTGTGTTATTTTTCATTGTTCTGAAGTTGATCCAGAACTGAATTCTTCATATTTTTCTTCCAAGCGAAAAACGTCAACATCTTGTGATCTGGTTCATCCCTTGAGTTAGGCCAGGCCCTCTCTGATGGGTGGAGACTTCAAATTCAAAGAAACGGTAAAGGTACAGATTTGTGTTTGCTGGAATGTTTAAAGATTATAAATATATTTTTGTTTATACTACATCTTCGTCATTTTCATCTTTCTGCAGAGTCACCATGCCTGAGAAGCAGGTCATTCACGACTCGAAGTGTTGCAGAACTCCATCGTTCCTGTCCAACATTCCTCGGGTCCACGTGTTTTCATTGTTCTTTAAAATTTAAATAACTGCAGCCAGGATCATATTTAAATGTAAATGCTGATGTTTTGGTCCCAGATGGAGCAGCTCCAGGGTTGGGCGGGGAGTGTTTTCCCGCTCTTCGTCGGCCGTGTGAAAGCAGCAAAAATGCTGCTGCTAGCGGACAACAATGACTCGACACAGACACACAATCACCATTCAGAGTGTCTGTGCTCTCACAACGCCTGTGAGGAACCTCTGCACCCGCTGCTCCGCTCCCCGGCCCTCCATAATCCCATTATGTGTAGCAATGACCTGTCAGCATCAATTTGTGTTGTCATGCCAACCCCCGGGCCTCAACTCGGCCAATCAAAAGCCTCCTGTCTGACAAGCTGGAGGTGATCTTGTTACATTGCCCCGCCCACTTGGAGAAGGCGAGATGATGGGGGTGGAGGGGCGACAGGATTTCCAGGTGATGTAACACCTGCTGGCGGCCATTTTAAGGGTCTAGGGTTAATCCACAACAACAAAACCTACAAATTAAAGGATTACGGTTCTGTTTTGTGTTTTTACAGCTGCAGTCTGCTAAAGTTTCATCTTTTATTTTCTTCTTTTGTGCAGATTGATGCAAATTGATGACAGATCTTTGGAAATCTGGCTCTGATGCCATATAAAGATAAATATTTATTCACTACAACAGTGATAAATAACTTTCTAATCACAGCTGGATCTGCAGCTGCAGACTTACTAAGGCCACTGGTACTGGTGTGCTGCAACATCACAACTACCGTAATTTCCGGACTATAGAGCGCACCGCAATTTAAGCCGCATCAACAAAAAAAAAAAAGGTTTTCTACACACACACACACACACACATGCCACACTCGAATACAAGCCGCGGCGCAGCAGCTTCATGCAGGTCTCCGGCGCACAGCGCATGTACGGCCGTGACATTAGATAATTAGACAGGTAGACGTTACACAGAGGTTTTTCGTTGTTTTAATTCAACAAAACGAATTTTAAACACGGGTGAACGTGCCTGCAAGTTTAGAAAAGAAAACAGCGCTGATAGCATTCATATTTCTGGATGGTTATAAAATAAAAACAGCACTGACACGTTATTACCGGTCATTTGCATGTTTAGAAGAAAAGAACAGCGCTGACACAGCATTAATAAGCCCTGGATGATTAGAAAATAAAACCTGCACACAAAACATGCCTGGTTAGTAAATAAAACACACTTGTCTACCAGAAGAAGTCATTCGCTCTCATCTTCCTCCTGCGCACTAAAGCCATTATAGTCCTCTTCTTCAGTGTCAGAGTTGAACAGCCTCAGAAGAGCTTCGTCACATACCTTTTCTGTGGCGATGTCAGTGTCGCTGTCCGTGTCTCTGTCATCATCCCCGGGTGAAGCTGGCTTGAATGAGTTCTTCCCGCTGCCGTCTCCAGCGCCGAACCATGGATTCATTCATGCCAAGCTTACGTGCGGCAGCGCTGTTTCCCTCCTTTACTGCCAGATCGATGGCCTTCAACTTAAATGCAGCATCATATGAACTCATACGTGTAGTTTCCATCAAAGATACTCTATTAATCCCAGAGGGAAATTAGAGTTTCAGTACACACAATTCAGAGATCAGACATACATGGGCAAGACACATGACAAGAATTGGTGACTGTGGTCATTCGCAACCGTGAGTCGCGCTACCTTAATAGAGATCAGAGGGTTGCATGAGGATTGGTTCAGGTGGAGGGAAAAAAGGCACTTCAGAGTTACCCTCCACAGGGAGGGCAGCTTTGCTCTGCAAAAAAAACACCTCAGACAGGGATATGCAACAGACTTCAGACAACACAACATAAGTGTCCACTAGGTGGGGTGGTGGGTTGGGACTATCCCCACTTCAGTTCCTGCAGCCACGATAAGCAGCACATGTCACCTCAGTGTGGATAGGGGGAGGAGCATTGAGGGTTGGAGGGTTGCAGTGACCCTGGAACGTTTCAGCGGCCTTCCCCCAGTCCCGCCCAGGCTGGGAAAGGAGACAGAGTTGAGTTGCCATAGCGACAGCACATTCCACATATCTTCTGAGGGGGGAGTTTTCGTTGGAGCCTTGCAGGCTCAAGGACGCCAGATTCCGATTAGAAATTGTTTTGGGGCCAGACAGAGATAATTTCCTCTCTGTCTTACAGTTTGTTGGTCCTCAACCTCTCAAAATCCCAATAATGGACATTAATCTATCCCAATCAGTGCGGATTCGTCCACTCTCTCCTTGATGGCATCCATCTTTTGTGCCAATGAATGAATCTCCGCCAAAGTCCCAAGCTAACGATTCATCTCGACAATTATGTGAGTCTGTGAATTCAGAGCGCGGTGCAAACCATCTCTGAGCTCCGGGATCAGGCCAGTATTCCTCGACAGCTCGTTAATTTTCCGGTAAGCAAGGTGGCCTCCAAGGGGATATGGATTCGAAAAAAATTCTTCGTCGTGCCGGCTGCTTGCATGTGCTAAATTAAAATGAGCACTTTCTTCGATTTCCACTTTTGACTTCCACCTGTTTCCCTTTCTGCTAAAGCGCCCCCTAGTGGCAGGTGAAGGAAAATCTTCAGTGAAGCCGCATGGTTCAAAGAGTGGGAAAAAAAGTAGCGGCTTATAGTCCTGAAAATACGGTAATCTGATTTTTGTTCGGTTTCACACCTCACGGTTTGAAATGTGAATTTCACATGAAATTAATTCAAATTTAGTCAAATTTGCTCAAAAATGATAAAAAGTGTCCCCATTAACCATTTAGGTCGTGCTGTCCATTCCTGGTCCTCCAGGGCCACCATCTGCATGTTCTCTGCTCTAACACACCTGATCGTGATTAACAGGCTTCTGCAGAGCTTGACCTGCTGTACAGGTGATTCAGGTGCGATGGAGCAGGGAAACACTCCCAGAACCTGGGTAGGAGTTGTAACTGAAAGATTAACCTGTTTGATTTTCCAGGAGAACATTAGGACAGAAACCAGTTATTATAAACTGGTTTTAACTTCTCTTTTGTCAGAGATCAACAGTCAGATCCAGATTAACTCACCTGTGGTGGCTGATGGGAGTTTAACCTCTGCTCCTGCAGGTAACCTAAACCACCAACTACAGATTAAACCTGGAGCTCACCTGTTTCCCAGCCGATGAAGAACATCTCCACCCAAATGGTCACAAATAAAACATCAACATCACGGCTCATCACTTAATAATTCTCTCATTAAAATAATATTTTAAAATAATATAAGAAAGTTTGTCATTTTTAACTTCAGATTTAGATCCAAAGTTCTAACTTTGAGCTAAATTTGACTTTGAATCCAGTTTTTAATTGTTTGTTTAGATCATCTCGTGCCTATTAAAGGTCCTAGTAATCCCTCTTCTCAGGTCAAAGGTCGTTGGTAATCGGGATTATCCCCGCTCTACTGCAGTTGTTATGAAGCTGATGATTCATGGTAAAGGAGCTCATCCGTGCAAACAAACATTAAAATGAATAAAATCCTGGCAGAAAACAACTTTTATGAAACAAATGAGAAAAATCACAAATTAACTCTTTTTCTGTCCATTCAAGACTCATTTTGACTTTCTCGAGTTTCAGACACAAAGACCAACTTTGCAATTATTATTTTTTTATAATGAACTTAAATCCTATATTCAAAATTCACCTGCTTGGTTTCTATAAACCATTTCACTCGATCTGCTGATCCTCAGAAACCTGCTTTACCTTCACATTCCTGCAGCAGCTCCATCACCCCTCGGTGGATGGAGCTGGCACAAGGGGAGTAAATATCTGTTGGGTCACCGAGAAATCAACCGCACACAGAAAGTCAAGGGTCAGTGCAGGCTAATCTGATGGTGGTAAACATGGCCGATGTTTGGACAGCCGGTCGATTTAGGAGTCAAACCAGGACGACAACACGGGGAAGCCAGAGAGTAAAACGCCTCATGTGAACGAGGAACTCTGATCACGGATCAATAAGATGTGTTTTACAGGATCAAATCCCACTGGAGTCCTCTGGGAAGTCCCAAAAATGGATTTCCAGCTCTAGTTTTAGTTTGATTGGAATTAAAAGGATAAAAACACATTAGTGTCATCTGTCAACACTAAACCCTCCAAAAAAAACTTCTACATTTTAGGTCCTGTCCATCTCGCCATCCATTGTCCTCCGCTTATCCGGGGTCAGGCTGGGGGTCAGCAGCTTAAGCAGAGAGGCCCAGGTCTGGTCATAAATACAAATTTATAACGTAATGTAAACACGGGACGTTATCTGGATATACAGAAACCAGTTATTATAAACAGGTTCTAACTTCTCTTTTGTTAGAGATCAACAGTCAGATCTGGATCTGGATCTGCTTCATTTTCCTCTTTTCCCCTCTCACTGAGAAATGTGTGTCCAAGCTTCTCACATGCTGCCGCCCTACTACATGCCCACTTGACCCCATTCCGACTAAGCTGCTCCATTCTATTGCTCCTACAGTAGCCGCAGCAGTCACACATGTGATCAACGCTTCACTGACATCCGGTACATTTCCCACCTCTCTCAAGCATGCTCAGGTTAAACAGCTGCTAAAAAAAAACATCTCTTCCTCCAAATCATGTGGAGAACTACCGACCTATCTCTCTCAAGCATGCTCAGGTTAAACCACAGCTAAAAAAAACCATCTCTTCCTCCCTTTTCTGTCCAAAATCATTGAAAGGGTGGCTTTCAAGCAGGTCACAGAATACCTCTCACAAAACTGTCTGCTTGACCCTTACCAATCTGGGTTCAAAAAGGGCCGCTCCACTGAAACTGCTCTGTTAGCAGTGACAGAATCCTTAAAAGAAGCTAGAGCGACTGCCAAATCCTCAGTGCTTATCCTGCTCGACTTATCGGCTGCATTTGACACTGTCAACCATGGCTTCCTTTTGTCCACACTCTCTAGCATGGGCATCACAGAGAAAGCACACGCCTGGTTTGAATCGTACCTCACAGGACGATCATTCAGTGTATCTTGGCTTGGACAATCCTCTACCATGCACCATCTTGCCACAGGAGTCCCCCAGGGCTCTGTACTAGGACCTCTTCTCTTTGCCATATACACCACCTCACTGGGTGAGATCATTCGATCACATGGCTTCTCCTACCACTGCTATGCAGACGACACCCAGCTCTATCTGTCATTTCCACCGGACTCTGCACGAATATCAAACTGTCTCTCTGACATATCAAAAAGGATGAAATCCCACCATCTCCAACTCAACCTCTCTAAAACTGAACTACTTGTCATCCCAGCAAAACCATCCATACAGCACAATATCTCAATCCAAAATGACTTCCTATCTCTGGCTCCTTCAAAGGCAGTTCGAAATCTGGGTGTTGTGATTGATGAACACCTGACCTTTAAAGATCATGGTTTTTTTTTACCTACCCCCACTTATCCTCATGTAACACCCTTTTCATCTATCTATTAAGGTAGCGCGACTCATGTTGCGAATGACCGCAGTCACCAATTCTTGTTATGTGTCTTACCCACGAATGTCTGATCTTTGAATTGTGTGTACTGAAACTGAATATCATTTCTCTGTATGTCCTGCACATGTGGTAGAAAATGACAATAAATGGCTTTGACTTTGACTTTGATGTTGCCTCTGTTGCTCGTTCATGCCGCTTTGCGCTGTATAACATACAAAAGATCAGACCATACCTAACACAACATGCCACCCAGCTCCTGGTGCAATCTACTGTCATCTCCCGCCTCGATTACTGCAACGCCCTTCTAACTGGTCTTCCAGGCTGTACTGTGAGACCTCTTCAAATGGTCCAGAACGCAGCGGCGTGTCTGGTCTTCAATCAGCCAAAAAGAGCACACGTCACCCCTCTGTTCATTGAGCTCCACTGGCTACCGCCAGCAGCACGCATCAAATTCAAATCGCTAACACTAGCATACAAAGTCCGAGATGGTACGGCTCCCATCTACCTGAATCCTCTTGCAAAGGCTTACGTCTCGGCCCGGCCGCTCCGGTCATCACAGGATGGTCGGCTAGCAGTGCCTACGCCACGCTCAGGACAATCCAGACTCTTCTCATGCATCGATCCACAAATGTGGAATGACCTACCAAGCACTACCAGAACGGGGCTTCCTTTTCAATTTTCAAGAAACTCCTGAAGACCCTGCTCTTCAGAGAGCATCTTCTAAACCAGCACCCGTCCCCCCTCTCTACCGTCCACTCCTTTGTTCCCTCCTCTCCATGATTGATGTCAAGTTGTTGTTATTGTTGTTGTTAGCCTCAAGGGCAACATGCCGAATATCACTTGTGAGTAGATTTGGACAAAAGCGTCTGCTAAATACATAAACATAAACATAAAAGGGGCGATTAAGTATCTCAGGGTCTTGTTCACGAGTGAGGGAAGGGGGGAGCAGGAGATCGACAGGTGGATTGGGGCAGCGTCTGCAGTGATGTGGTCGCTGAACCGATCTGTCGTAGTGAAGAGGGAGCTGAGCCGGAAAGCAAGGCTCTCACTTTACCTGTCGATCTACGCCCCAATCCTCCTCTATGGTCATGAGCATTGGGTGATGACCGAAAGAACGAGATCATGGGGCCAAAACGATGTTCCTTCGCAGGGTGGCTGGGCTCAAGAACTTGGACATCCGGGAGGGACTTGGAGTGGAACCGCTGCTCCTCCGCATCAAAAGGAGCCAGTTGAGGTGGTTTGGGCATCTTGTTACGATGCCTCTTGGATGCCTCCCTCAGGAGGTGTTTTGGGCATGTCCTGCTGGCAGGACCTGTCTAAATATCAGCAGGCGGTCAGCAATCTGATTCAGACATTTGAAGACTTTCACCTGGGGCTGAATATCTCAAAAACTAAAGAAATGTGCTGTGGGGCAGTCAGTGAGGCTGACACATCCCTGTTCACACCCCTCAGCATACAGGGTCAGCCTGTGGAGCAGGTTCAGTCATTCCGGTACCTGGGAACAGAAATTGATGACCACCTGTACTTTGCAAATCACAGCAACGGTGTCTACAAGAAAGCGCTGCAAAGACTCCACCTGCTAAGGAAGCTAAGAGCTCTCAGTGTGGACAAGGACATCCTAACGGTTTTATATAAATCACTGATTGAATCCATTCTAACTTTCAATATTACAGCTTGGTATAACTTTCTTTCAGTTAAAAACAAAACACAACTCTCTCGCGTTGTTGAATTAGGCAGCAAAATTACAGGTTCACCTCAGATCCCACTTCCTGTTCTTCACGAGCGAGCGGCGCACAGGAAGGCTACCCCGATCAGTGCAGACTCAACCTATCCATGAACCCACCTTTTCAGCTACTTCCATCAGGAAGGAGGTTCAGGGTTGCATTGGCCAAGAAAGGTGTCTATAAGAAAGCATTTGTTCCCACCGCAGTTACAATGTTGAATTCTTAAAGTTTTATTTTTTTTACTATGATAACATTCTGATACCTTTTACTTGTCTTTTTATGTATTTGTGTGAATGCGATATGGATTGTATCGTAAGGTGTGCCATGTCAAAGGCGAATTTCTGCCTCAATTCGAGGTGGACAATAAAGTCTGTCTGTCTGTCTGCCCGTCTGTCCGTCTGTCTGTCTGTCTGTCTGCCCGTCTGTCTGTCTGTCTGCCCGTCTGTCTGTCTGTCTGTCTGCCCGTCTGTCCGTCCATCTGTCCGGAAGAATGTTTCCACCGCAAAGACAATTAGCACAGGATCTCCACAGGGCTGTGTACCCTCTCCTCTGCTCTTCTCCCTGTACACAAACTGCTGCACCTCGAGCCATGACTCCGTTAAACTGATCAAGTTTGCGGACGACACCACCCTCATCGGGCTCATCTCTGACGGTGATGAGTCCGCCTACAGGAGGGAGGTGGAACGGCTGGTGTACTGGTGCAGCAGCAACAACCTGGAGCTCAATGCTCAGAAGACAGTGGAGATGATTGTGGACTTCAGGAAAGTCACAGCCCCATCTCTCCCCCTCGTCCTGACGGACACCCCCGTCACCACTGTGGACTCCTTCTGCTTCCTCGGAACCACCATCACACATGACCTTAGGTGGGAGCCATCCATCAGCTCCTGTGGTTCTTTTTCCTTATCAAAAACAAGAGAGAGACAGTTTATCCAATCTCAGCGTGGGGCTTTATTTGTACAATTCAGCAATACATCACCAACACTTCATGGGGACAGCCTTCAGCCTCGAACTAAATGCCTCGGCTGGAAACCTGCTGCAAAGCCCTCTCTCCTACACCACGCAGCATCGGTTATACTCTTCTGGCCCCCACCCTCATGATTTCGGGAAATGATGGGATGCTGTTTTATTACCCAATATGGTCAAAGTAAGCCAATACTTACTGGAAGTTACATAAGCTGGACTGAACAACATGTTGTTGAGCACGTACGCAGCAGCTGGACAATCAAGATGTTAAAAGTGCACGTGCACAGGATGCTGGGCTGATAAACATCTTGTCAAAAATGCACGTACACAGAACACTGCTTTTTGGCTCCTACAGATCCCCCCCATGGGGGTGTCCACCCCCATAAACAAGCTGGCTACATAACAAATAACATAACACATAAATGAATGTTAACATAG
The DNA here is from genome assembly GCF_043380555.1 of Nothobranchius furzeri. Lineage (NCBI taxonomy): Eukaryota > Metazoa > Chordata > Actinopteri > Cyprinodontiformes > Nothobranchiidae > Nothobranchius > Nothobranchius furzeri. The sequence continues at coordinate 57,291,974 of NC_091753.1, read as the reverse complement.
ACCAGTAAATGGGTGTTAAATGACAAAATGACTAATATACTGCAGTCTTCAGCCAAACTATATAGATATAAATGTAACGACGAAGTAACTGCAAAGTAAGTATCAGCTGCAAGACACAACATGGAATGTGACGTCTTTAACCACCCCAGCAATACATCAAAAATGCATGCGCACACTGTAAGAGGGCGAAAAACCTGTCCGCTGTTCTTAACAGGAAAATTCCCCCTTGACCTCCTGCCCCAACAGGACGATCACGTAACGCACAGAGTGAGCATACAAGTCTAGCCTAAGTATATGGCAGACATTAGGTAACATTGAATTAACAAAAGAACACACATAAGAGAAAATGAAGTGATGATACCTTCCAACAGAGAATAAAAAAAATCATGAGTACGATCGTGCATTAATTACCCTCAGCAATATTGCAACCAGTAACTGTACGTGAATATGCAATCAAAAATACAAACTCATATGAAATAAATGATTGACGTGGATACGAATGAACAACTAAGAGATGTTGATGTGACTAAACCTATAAAAAGTTAAACACAACAGTAAATGTAATGAATATACGAATATACTAGATGTAACTACACAACTGCTCAACCGAAATAGAGAACGGAGCCAGAGTCTCAGTTGCAGAGCTGGAAAAAAGAAACGGAGTGAAGAAAACACAAGAGTCAAGTTCAGTTTCATTGATGACTGCTGCAGGGGTCTTGTCGCTGGAAGAGGACTTCGAGGCCGATTCCTTAGTCGAGTGCATGTAACCACAACAACAACATCTCTGATGAGACGCAAAGCTTACTCCACCGCCATCTCATCAGCCGTCCCATTCTTCAGGCACATTGGGTGTCGTGCTGAGTCCATTGCGGCCATTTCCATTTGCACGTATTGAGACGACGCAGCAAGGTTCATTTGGGCAGCCAGAGTTCGCTCCCACAGTCTCCTCACAACAGGTAGGATGCAACATGCCAATAGAGAAATCAGAATTAGTACTACTATTGCACTAATTCCTGCTTTTACCAAAATAGCTCCCCACTGACCCAATTTGAGGGCTAAGGAGTCTAAGGACCAGCTTTCCCTGCCTGCATTCTCCCTCAGCTCTATCTTTAAATCTTTCAATTTCCTCATTCCTTCAGTAAATGCACCATCAGGGGCCGTATTACTTGGAATGTAGGTGCAACATTCTTGCCCACTGGAGTTCAGAAACTTACAGAGCCCACCTTTCTCGGCCAGCAACCAGTCCAAAGCCTGGTCATGCTGCAAAGTCATCTTGACTGTGGCATGAAGTTGTTCACCCAAGAGGCCAAGGTTATTTACTGTGTAATTTAAGATTCTTTGCTGATTAAAATAAACATAGTTGATCCATTTCACATTCTTATTTATTGTTATCCAAGGAAGAATTGACTCTAAACCAGCTACTACCTCATCTCTTGCTTGAAATTCTATGGGAATTCCTGTTGGCAGTCCTATGGCGTTTAAATGCACTTTATGATCAAACACATCATACCTCTTTGTCCTACGTCTATTGGTAGTCTCCAACTGAAGTAATTCACTCACACCTTCATGTAAGATAGTCACTGGAACTTTCATACGTACTAGCGTACACAACCCAACCCAAAAACTTGGCAAAACATTCATTAAAACATCACCACCACACATCCAGTAGCTGTCGGCCACTGGAATGTCTTGCTCACCTATGAGATCCAGAGTGGGGATCGTCATCGATATGTTTTCACAGTCCTGACTAAGAGTTACAGGGTTTTCATACCAAACAGGGGTATCAATGAGAAGTGGCGTCATATTTGCATGCGGGAACCAGGATAATACCCAAGTGACGTTACAGTTGACAGATGTATTACCTACGTCCACTCCTCCATTGTCAGCGAAACCTCCACTTGCAAAACATTCATAATCAGCACTATAATCAATTTTGTAGTCCGTTGGAGGACCATTTTGGTCTGTTTGGATCGCAAATTCAGCACATTCCTCTAAGATGTTATATTCTGCATATTTTTTAACATATTTGTGCTTATCTCGTGTACCATGGAGCAATCTGCAGTGGAATCCGCACAATGGCAACTTAAGAATAGGTGGAATCTTTTTATTTATCTCTATTTCCTTTCTAGTCTTACAAGTGCGTCGTTGTGTAATGGCACATTCACTAGAAGTATATTTTTCTGGAACAACCTCAGGTAACATTCCGGGTGCTTGAGCGCACACTATGCAGTCATTAGGAGTCATTTCTCTCGTCGTATACAAAGCCCATTTATACCAACTATTTTGCATGGCGGCATCCCAAAGCCTATCCTCTATCGGCAATGGTCTGCCCGCTCTAGGGGAGATAGGTCCTGTGTTACTCCCGGGCCCAGGTCTAATCGGCCCAAATAGTGGCTTAGGCACAGCTTTGCGATTGGTCACTTCTTGTTCATTTTGGCCTTGCTGAGTAAGATTACAAACATGGTTACTACCAGAGGCTTCTGTGGGAAAATCAGATTTCACAGCTACATCTCCTGTGGGAGTTGTAGTACTAACAGGTGGCTTAGTAGTTACACTTCTTAACTTGCTAACTGGCGTTGTTTCAGGTCTTAAAATCAGTGGAGTCACTAGCTGTAAGTGAGAGGAAGAGCTCCAGTCGGACCTCCCCTCTTCAACAGGAGCTGTGGTAGTCAAAACATCAGGGATTACAGTAGTAGTAGTAGTAGCGCTAGTAGTTAAAACATTATTTGGAACTGTGGTCACACTGTCAGGGATTTTATTTATCTTAATTGTGGTCAAAACATTATTTGGAATCGTGGTTGTAACACCAGTTTTAACAACTGCTACGTCGAATGCAGGCAAGGATGCTGACCTATGTTGCATCCGGCCTGCTGGATTGTACTTAACTTGATCACGGTGTGCTGCCTCGTCGTTGACCAAGTCGTCTAGCGTATGCTCTTGTGATGGGTCGACGATCTGCTCCTCGGCCATCGTCTCCATCTTCACCTCCTCCAGCACCACCATCAGACCCCCTAGTGTCATCCAAAACAGAACTGTTATCAGGCTTAGCACGCCCTTCTTTTCCTCGGCCATCATGCCGGTTTGTTACGTCAGACACAATACTGCCCTGAGTTTTGTCTTTGACTTTCGTGCAGTGTGTCAGATGATGCCACGTCGATCCTCCTTCGACCTGGACTGCCGTTGGCGTTGCTCGAACCACTTTGTAGGGACCCTCTCGCCGCGGTTCGTGCCACTTCCTCCTGAAAACTTTGATGTACACCTGGTCTCCAGGAACTACTGGCCCGTCTGCGCCTGCGCTAGAGACGAGCTCCTTTCTCTTTTCCTGCAAATAGATGGCTTTATGGATGCTGGTTAGTTGCTTGATGTAGCTTTTGAATTCAAGCTCTAGCTGCTCCAGTGAAGGCCCCTTGTGGGGTCCTCTGAGCTGAGGAGCTGGCATTGGCCTGCCTGTTAGGACCTCATGAGGTGAAAGATGCGTGCTTCTGTTAGTTTGCATGCGATAGCTCATTAAGGCAAGCGGCAATGCATCAACCCAGTTAAGGTTAGTACAAGCACAGATTTTGCAGATTTTAGACTTCAACGTCAGATTCGCTCGCTCGACCATTCCTTGGCTCTGGGGGTGATAAACTGATCCTAATCGTTGCTTTATCCTTAGTTGTTGCAACACACCTTTAAGGACTTTTTCAACAAAAGCAGGACCATTGTCCGAGCTTATTTCCGACGGGATACCAAAGCGAGGAATCACTTCTCTGACTAGAAACTTTACCACTGTTTCTGAACCTAGATCTTTGGAGGGAACGGCTTCGATCCACCGACTGAATCTGTCAATGATCACCAACATGTACCGCTTCCCATGCACAGACTTAATCATGTCAACATAGTCAATGACCAAATGTTTGAAAGGACCTTCGGGCACTGGAATGTGTCCCGCTGGGACTGTGATGCCCTTTTTTACATTGTTCTCAGCACAAATGTCACACTGATCTATTACTTCCTCAACCATGGCTTTTAGGTAGGGTGACCAGTAACCTTGTTTGTTAAGTCTTTTCAGAACCTCTGTACGACCACAATGATCAGGACCGTGGCTCTCTGAGATTAGCATTGTCAGCAGGGAGACAGGTGCAACGATCAAGCCCTCATGAGACCTCCACAAGCCGCTTGAGTCCATTGTTGCACCTCTTTTTCTCCAACACTGCTGCTCGCTTTTCTCTGCCTTTTCCTGAATCAAAATGATGTCTTCTGGTGTTATTACAGGTTCTAATGATATTACAGGCGTCAAAATGGCTTCTTCACACCTGGAGGCAGATTTTGCCGCCTCATCTGCTGCATTGTTGCCTCTGATGACATCGCAGTTACCCTTGCGGTGTGCAGGGCATTTTACAATGGCCAGTTTCGATGGAAGCATCATTGCTGAGATCAGCTCGTTGATCTGCTTTCCATGAAGGATGGGTGTGCCGTCCGTCTTCTTAAAACCTCTTTGCCTCCACACACTTCCAAACAGGTGACAAACACCATGTGCGTATGCAGAGTCAGTGTAGATAGTTGCTACCTGGCCACTTGCCAACTTGCAAGCTTCGGTCAGGGCTTTGAGTTCCGCTAGCTGTGCAGAACAGGGTTGGTTACACTTTTCAGCTTTTACTGTTTCAAATCTGTCATCTACTTTTTCCACAACAGCAAACGCTGCATGGTTTCCTAAGTAGTCTCTAAAACATGAACCATCAACAAAATAGGTGACATCAGATTGATCGAAAGGAGTAGATTCCAAATCAGGCCTTAGCTTAGTGTATCTAGATACCTCAGCTATGCAGCAATGTGGTTCTCCTTCGAACTCAAAGGGAACACTGTTAGCAGGGTTTGTCGTGGTACACCTCTTTATGACAACGTCCGGATATGTCAGTAGTGGCATATACTGCAAGCATCTTGCTTGGTTTAACACAAACTTCCCTCGGTTGATTAGTTCAGATATTTTGTGATGTGTGTAGATGGTGACAGGATATCCCATTGTTATCACTGAGGCTTTCTCATAAGCATAATGCAAAGCAGCCAATCCTTGATAACAAGGGGGCCATCCCTGTGCCACATTGTCAAGTTTTGCACTGTAGTACGCAATAGGTTGTTTCCGACGTCCACTGCATGTGTCCTGCATTAACACTGCAGAGGCATACATGTCATGTCTGTTTGCGACGTACAGCAAAAATGGTTTTGTGTAGTCAGGTGTTGCTAAACTTGGCGCAGTTTGCATGTCTTGTTTGATGGTTTCAAAAGCTATCTTAGCTTCATTTGTCCATTTTAGAGTCGATTTTAAAGACTCACTTCCAGCATCTTTAATCAGTGCCCTAAGTGGTGCGGTTTTTTCAGCATAGTTTTCAATCCACTCGGAGTTGAAACCAGTCATTCCCAGAAATGTCATCATTTGTCCAACAGTTTGTGGTTGTGGAGCTTTGCTCACACCTTCCACGTGTTCTGGTGAGATGGCGACAGTCCCATGGGAGATTACTCTCCCTAGGTACTCTACCTGTGGTTGGCAATACTGAAGCTTTGTCAGGGAGGCTTTGTGTCCTCCCCGAGCTAACTTCTGTAGGACTTTAATGGAGTCACGATGGCAATCATCGATTGTTCGTGCGCAAATCAGTAGGTCATCAACATACTGAATCACAGTGCTGTTCACCTCGATGCCTTCGAGGCTCTGTTTCAAAATTTGATTGAAGATGTGTGGACTGTGTTTTAGCCCTTGTGGTAGCCTTCTGTACGTGAGCTGTCTACCACGAAACGTGAATGCAAAAAGATATTGTGATTCTTTGGCCAATGGGATGCTAAAAAATGCTGAACACAGATCAATTACCGTGAAGTATTTAGCTTCTCCATCGATGTTACTCAGTAATGTGCTTGGATTTGGCACGTCTGCGTCAAAGTCAGTGATCACTTCATTTACAGCTCTTAAATCATGTACCAGTCTGTACTTGAGCTTGTCTGCTTTTAGCACTGGCAAAATTGGAGTGTTACATGTGCTATAGGTTTCTTTTAGTACTCCTGCTTGAATTAGACCTTCAATAGTTGCATTTATACCCTCTTCTGCTTCTGGCTTTAGTGGGTATTGGGGTCGATAAGGCAGTCTTGCATTTGGCTTCAATTCCACTTGAACTGGAGTTGCCGATGTTACCAGTCCAACATCCGTGTCATGTTTGGACCATAGCTGGTCTGGAACCTGTTTTAGCATGTCAGCTTTCAACTCGTTTTGAACTGTTTCTGATTCTGCTACACCCTGCATGTGTTTTTTGTTTGCGACTGTTACAACCTGTGGTTTTGACATCATGGTGGTACCGCAGAGAATTTTAATCATTTCTGCATTTTTTGTAGTGTAGATTAGCGGGTTATCTGTTTTCTGCCACTCTGTTTTAGTTGCTGTTAACATCATTGGTCCAAGATCTTTTGACTCAAAGCCTTTGTTTACCATTAAGGTAATGTGTGGTGCTGATTCTGGCACAGTGTGCCATTTTTCAATAAATGGGTTTTCTTCCACATTCACAGCTGCACCTTGCTGTCCTATCACGATGTATTGTGACACTAGCCTAACGTGCAAGTCTTTTGTTTCTTTGTCCCATTTTTCTTCAAAGATTCTACTGCATGATGGATCATAAGTCATTGTGCAGTGATAGTCACTGAATGGTACAGTAGCTTCTGGAATTTGAGCTTCAATAAATTTCTCCCATTGTTGAAACATCTCGTAGACTGGCTTGTTAATGTCACCAAGCCAGTAGACCTTAGCGTGTTCTGTCTGAGCAGTCATTTGAAAGTTTATTCCAGAGCTATCTACATAAATTCCTTCTGGTGTGCACCAGATTTTTGTTTTTAGTTTACACAATGCATCTCTTCCTAGTAGATTAACTGGAGTTTGGTCTGAAATCAGAATTGGGATTACGATTTCACTGTCATCAACTGCTAGTCTTACTGGAGCTGTTAAGGGGTTTATTTGTTTTGCTCCCGAGAACCCTGTTGTCTTTACGCTTTTCTCAGACATGGGGAGATGAGTTGCATAATTTGATTTTATGCACGAGTAGGTTGCCCCAGTATCAACTAACATTGGGACCGATTTGCCTTCTATTTTAACATTGATCACTGGTTCTTTATCGGCGTTAGCTGTTAAAATTGGTAGTTGCTCCTCCCCCCCAGGGCCCTCCGGGCATCCCTAGAATCCTTGTTGTGCTGCCCATGGATTAACTGGACCTCCTCTTCCCCGGTTTGGTCGTGTTCCACGACCACGCCCAGACCATTCAGGGTTTGGAATTGGATTCGGACAGTCTCGATACAGGTGACCCATCTGGCCACACCCCCAACATGAACCTGGAAGTGGGGGTCGATTCTGCTGCACCCAGCCTTGTCGAGTTGGGTAGCGATTGGGGAAACGATTTGGAAATCGTCTCTGTGGTCCGGGCTGCTGTCTACCATACTGGTTTGGGTAGACATTGATAACCGGTTGAGATGGAGTTTGAGGCGGGGCCACAGCTGTCTGCAATGCTTGGACTTGGCTGTCACTTTTCACCACTGCTGCCTGAGTTTTTGCCTTGCTCTGGAGATCATTTATGTGCAGCTGCGTGAGTTTTCTTTGAGCACACTTTTCTTGCTCAATCATTTTGTTATTGTCTTTCCGATAGCGGTCCACGGCGTGGACTACATGGTCTCTGAACTGTGCATGTGGCATTGAGTCCAGTCCCACCACATCCTCCAGTTTGTCTCGCACAGGAGTCGGGAGAGTGGAAATCAGGGATGTTCGGAACAGAGAAGTCATTATTGGCGTCCCCTCAGGACCCTCCTCCGTCTCCAGCTTCCACCGTCTGAGCTGCCTGTCAACAAATGACGCAGGACTCTCAGTCTCTGAAAGTGGCTCACCTTTCAAGGCTTTGGGGTCAATCCTGTTGGGATATGCTGCTCTTAGTATGTTCCAGAGTGCATTTCTGTGTGTGTTAAACTCCGTGCCGTCAGCCATTGGGTCCAGCATCCATTGGACTCCATTGGATGCTAGCAATGTTCCCATAGCTGATGTCCCAACAACTCGAGCCAAAATAGCTTTGAGATCTCCAAGGGCAAGCATTAGCCCAGTTGTCTCCTGTTCGAAGGCCCGAATCCACTTTCCAGCGCCATCCTGTATCTCGGGCAGCCGCGAAACCAAACCAGTGAGGTCGAGGCTCTGCCAGGGAATATAATTAGCTCTTGTGCCCTTAATTAAAATTGGGTACTGACCATCATTAGTGTATCGAATAGGTGGTTTTAAGTCATGTCTGGGTCTCAGATCACGGCTTTCATTGCTAGGACCTGGTTTTTCCTTCTCTTGAGTCAGACCTGTATTTGGATCACCACGCTCTGGTGAATGAATGCCTGGTTTGTAAAAAGGCTTGAAATTTTTCTCCTTGCTTGTGCTAGTGGTGTTCTCACTAACCTCATCTGAATGTGTGCCTGTGATGTGATTTAAGGATTTCCGCAGGCCTTCAGATATGTCCTGTATAATTTGGTCAACATCGTTTAGCTCATCATGTACATCCTCATCCTTGTTCTCAAGGTCAATCCAGTATGAGTTAGCCTTCGGTTGCCTTTTCAAAAAATCCTTATGTTCTGCAAAACAATCAATCTCCCTTCGTCCTTCTTCCCTTACCGCTCGACGTTCTGTACTGCAATATTTTGGATGCGTTCCACGAGGTGGAGTTGTTTGTTCGAATTCTCTTTCCTCACTTCCTTTTGCATGCTTTTCTTTGCCAGGTGCTTCATCTGATTGCTGTGATGTTGTTAATTTTAAAATTGCATTGTCGACATCTAAACCCTTAGGACCTTTGTCGAATGTGTCGCGCAAATCAAAATCTCCCGTAATTGTAACGGTTCCCAAGAGGGGATACAGGCCCTCTTCTGCTGGGGCCTTCACTTCCTTCTGGGGTTTGTCCAATTTGTCTTTCATTTTGAGAATGGCATGTTTAAAGTTCTGTCTGTAAATCTTTCCTTCATTCCTGAATAAGTCCAGGATCTGAATTTCTTTTTCTCTTTTCTGCTGTCTTTTCTTGGATCCATCTGCTTTATGATCCTGAATTCTCAACTCCAAATTATCACACGCCACTACGTCAAAAGTGCCTTCAGATGGCCACGGATTGCATAGTTTTCTCGTCCGTTTTGACCACTTCTCTGACATGTGCTTTATCTCTTTTGCTAAAGCCGGATTCTTCGCTGCCAAAATTCCTGCTGGCGTGACAGACATTTTGAAGTTTCAGTGACACTATTATTCCTTTGATTAGTTGACTAGTTTGTTTATTTATAGTCTCCTGAAAATAACACAAGAATTGAAAGTTGAAACAGATACTGGTGACATATGATGCTGTGGTCTTGAGTAATCTGTTGTTGCTCTGTTTACACAAATGTTGAACAATTTATCTTCTTATTGTAAATGCCTTAAAATCAAATCTCTTCTGATGTAACACTAAAGTAAAGTTAGTTCAAAAAGCTTTATTTATTGTTGAAAGAAAACTTAATGCCTGATGTATTTATTTCTCCAGCAGTTAAGCTGCAAGATGAGTTTGACTCAAATCTTCTGTCCTGCAGAGGCAGGCTTGTGTGACAGGCTAAAATAGCCGTATCCTTGGTCCGAGCTGTGTGTGAGCAATGTTCAGCCCACAGGGTAGGGTTTCTCTACGCCTACGGCTCACCAACCAATCCACACACAGAGGTGGAGTCAGAGGCGGGATCGCCTCTGTACTTCTGTGTCTGTGTGTGTGAGGAGATTAACGCACACACAGCTGGTGGGTGGAGCTTACACTTCTATTCTGATTCTCTGCCCAGTCTAAGCTGAGAGTCTGACCGCTAAGGATGTCTGTACAGAGAAACGAACAAGCCCTGGTGACATCAACCGCACCCAGTCTTCAGAATTTAGCAACTCTCATACAGCTTTATAACATTACAACACAGGAAAAAGTCAACCACAATTGAGACCGAATCAGCAGAAGAAAAATCAGTTTCTCTCTAATTTATCCAAGCAATAGTTTAAACAAGATCAGAGTATTTGAACTTTCACGAGTAAAACAACCACACACAACAAAGCTTTCACACTTGCATAGAGATAAAAAACACACTTCAAAGCGATTTGACACTGGAACAACGTTTCATGCCAAACAGCAACACACATACACATTATTATTTTTACTCATAATCTATATTTCTCATATTTCACATAACCCAGCTGGTAAAAATAGTTATCATGCTTGTGCACTTCAGCATATATTTTTTATTTATATATATGTCACTCTAAAAACTTGTTATTATTATTTTAACTTCTGGTTTTCTGTTCAAAGGCTAATCAGAACAAGATCACAGACTTTGAAATTTGTATAACATTAAACATCAAAATGTAGCACTGCAGTGAATAATATTGATTTGTTTTACACCGTTTTTTAAAGCTTCTCCTAGTTTTTCCTCCTTTTTTCCTCCTAACCTCTGGCGCCTCACCCACAGCTGTTCTCACTCACACACACGCTTGTCTTCACAAACACACACACACACACTTGTCTCAGCGCGCACACACACACACACACACACACACAAAAACTCAATAGACAGTTTCCCCGAGCACCCGGGTCTGTCGTTTCCCTTGCAGCCTCTCCGCTGCTCCTATGAGTTCAACACGTGCCTTTTGCCAACAACACATGAAATTTACCAATCCTCGAGGATTCAACCGAAATACTGGCAAGCTTATCTGTCACAACTTCAGCGCTTTTTCTCAGATCCTAATCTTATCCCGGCCTCACCGGGGCATATGGATCTCACTTGTCGACCTTTTACTTGTCCTTCCTGGACTCTTTTTTTTTATCAGCTGTCAAATTCTATTCCAATTCTCGCTGTCCCAGCTTTTAATTTGTCACTTTAAACTTTGTCCGTCATCAAAATGACTCAGCTGACTTCACACATGTGTGAATAATTTCACCGCTGCTCTGGACAAGCGCCTTCTCTTGTTGTTATTCTAAATTATGAGTAGGGCATGTTTTTTCTCCCAGACCATTTCTCAGTCCACGAAAATAACTCCAAAATTGAACAAAAGTTGTTCTTACCTATAAGGGCCCCGGAGTCAGGTTTCAGTGGATTGAGAAATGATCCGAAGAGCACACCTCCACTCCCCGCTTCGTGGTCACCAACTGTGGTTCTTTTTCCTTATCAAAAACAAGAGAGAGACAGTTTATCCAATCTCAGCGTGGGGCTTTATTTGTACAATTCAGCAATACATCACCAACACTTCATGGGGACAGCCTTCAGCCTCGAACTAAATGCCTCGGCTGGAAACCTGCTGCAAAGCCCTCTCTCCTACACCACGCAGCATCGGTTATACTCTTCTGGCCCCCACCCTCATGATTTCGGGAAATGATGGGATGCTGTTTTATTACCCAATATGGTCAAAGTAAGCCAATACTTACTGGAAGTTACATAAGCTGGACTGAACAACATGTTGTTGAGCACGTACGCAGCAGCTGGACAATCAAGATGTTAAAAGTGCACGTGCACAGGATGCTGGGCTGATAAACATCTTGTCAAAAATGCACGTACACAGAACACTGCTTTTTGGCTCCTACACTCCCTGCTCAAAAAGGCCCAGCAGAGGATGTACTTTCTGCTGCAGTTGAAAAAGGCCAAGCTGCCGGCCCAGATGATGGTGCAGTTTAACACGGCCATCATTGAGTCCATCCTCACCTCCTCCATCGCTGTGTGGTACGCTGGAGCCACGGTGAGGGACAAACATAGACTGCAGCGCATTGCGCGCTCTGCTGAGAAGGTGATTGGCTGCAGCCTTCCATCTCTCCAGGACCTGTACGTCTCCAGAACTCGGGGGCGTGCAGGTCGGATAGCAGCTGACCCTTCGCACCCGGGTCACAGACTTTTTGAGCCGCTTCCCTCAGGCAGGAGGTTACAGTCCATCCAGACCAGAACCTCCCGCCATAAGAACAGCTTCTTTCCATCTGCCGTTAGACTTGTGAATAGTTTATAAACACACAACCATGCTCGTCTTCTGTACTCGACACAAAGTCACGTTATCGGCCATGTTACCATTACCTGCCATTTTTTATAGCTGAAAGTTTTATTATGGTTTTTTTTATTATTATTATATTTTATTCTATTTTAATCCTATTATTCATGTTATATGTAGCACATTAGTACCGAAGCAAGTTCCTAGTTTGTGAATTGTTTGTTCACTGACAATGGCAATAAACCTATTCTGATTCTGTTTCTATCTATCGATCCATCCATCCATCCAGCAGGCATCCTGACCAGATGTCGACCCAGGACTACCTGAAGGAAAAGCATCTCCAGGTTGGCCAGGGAACGGCTGGGTGTCCCAGCTGAAGCGCTGGCTGACTTGGCTGGGGAGAGGATTGCCTGGGAGGCCCTACTTGGGTTGCTGCCCCCACGACCCGGACTTTGGAGAAGCGGAGGAAGGTGAGGTGAGGTGAGGTGAGGTAAAAGGGGGCGTTTCAATCAGAGGCGGACCTGATGCTTTTTTAGATGATTCTTATCAGGACCTGGTTCTTCATAAATAAACTCATCTGAAAAGCTAAATGGAATGTAAATGACAACAAAACAACTTCCTGTTGACATCTCTCCTTACACCCCACCTCCTTTTAACCTTTTTTTTTTTGTTTTGGACTCCAGAATCTGCTGAACTGGGATTTATAAATCCTGATTTTCACGTAGACGTTCCAGTTTCTCCTGAGAGCGACCACATATCAGCGGCACCTCCGGATGCTGTAAACAAGCACCCTGAAATGCTCCAGCTGGAGGAGAGACAAGTCCCAGAGAGACTCTGCTGCTCAGAATAACGTCCAAACGTGGGTTTTGTCTCAGAGTGAGAGCTCCACATTCTCCTCCTCTGGGATGGAAACTAGACCGGCCTAAAAACACTTTTATCTCTTCTGATTCTCAGCAAACCGTTTCTCTGGATTTGAACGACTCTGTGAGCTGAGCTGTTTGATCAAATGTGATCATTTCATATAATAAACGACGTCCACTGTCCCGTTGCTGTGGTTTTATAAAAGAAGCAACTACCGTTGAGAGAGGTCCACCATGTTCCTCTGAGATGAGCTGCGTCAGGCTCATTTGAGGTTTAAGAAAACATATTAAAAAAAACGTTATGCCCATTATTTCAAAAGCAAACACATAAGAGATGCAAGGAGCAATAAATATTTCTGTAGGAAAATGAAACTATTCCAGTGCTCTTTGGATCAAATCTTAAAGTAACACAGAAGAGTTTCCTGCTCCTTCGCCCTACTGGTTGAAATCAGAATTACAACTGCCGTAAATAACTCTGCAGCAGCCTGCTGTAGCTAAAATATTATTTTAAAAATAATATTAATATTAAAAAATATATAATATTTATATTACAAAAAATATTACTACTTGCGCATCCAGTAGCAACAAAGCCAGGTCACCATCAGTCCGTGATTTTGTAGCCTCCTTTAGCTCCCTCGTCGATGTTCACTCTGGTTTTATCTTTTTGTTTCTCCTCCAAAGACGTAGAGTGTTTCTCTGTGCCCAGTAACCTCGCCTTGATGTCCTTGACCCACCCCGGTTGCCTAGGAGATACGTCATCATGGAAGAAGAAGAAGAAAATATCATTTCTAGCGCCTCTCAAGATTAAAATCCTGAGGCGCTTCACAAAAACAAAAAATGTAAAAATATAAAAAAGCATTTAGAAAATGTTTAAAAATTTATTAAAATAAGCAAAAATAGGCAATTGTGATTTAAAAAATGTAAAGAAAGAGAGAGAGTGAACAGGAAAGAGGGAAACCAGTGGATCCTGAGGAAGGTGGAATAGGTGGGGAGAGCAGAATAAAGAGAGAGAGGTGAAGAAGGTCATACAAAAGCCAGCTTGAACAAGTGAGTCTTCAGCTGCTTTTTAAAGGAGACCACTGAGTCCACTGATCTCAGGCTCAGGGGGAGAGAGGTCCAGAGTCTGGGGGCCACAGCAGCAGATGATAGATCTGTCACCTTTGACCTTTAGCCTGGTGCTGCACAACCAGTAGGCTTTGATCACTGGACCTCAGGGACCTGCTGGGGGTGTAGGGACTAAGAAGATCACCAATGTAAGATGGTGCTTGTCCATGTAAGGCCCTATAGACCAGAACCAGGATCTAGAAATGAACCCTGAAGTTGACTGGCAGCCAGTGAAGCTGGAGGAGAAGCGGGGTGATGTGGGTGTGTTTGGAGGACTTGGTCAGAAGCCGAGCACAGGCGTTCTGAACCACCAATGTCCATGTTATGCCGAGGGGTCTGTTCTCCATATGTTAATCGTTTAGCTAGCTGAGCAAGGATACACAGAAGTGCTTTGTAGCCTGGCCTTGGTGAAACATTTCCAGCGCAGTATTGGCAAAAGGATGGCGGATCAGGAGCAGGCAGCTACTTTGGGGGCAAATTTCTAATTTAAATGTAATTCAGTGACCACCATGAGGAGGAGGAGCCAGGCTCTTGTGGCTACGTGTCTCTTGTCCACATGCTAGCGAGGCCCATTACATGAACTTCACACTTTTAATATTTACATAATCACGTGTTTTACACATGCTAAAAACGTGAAATTAATAAGATGCAAAAAAGGCTAAATGTCCTGGTGTGTGTGTGTGTGTGTGTGTGTGTGTGTGTGTGTGTGTGTGTGTGTGTGTGTGTGTTATGAACTCCCAGCTCTTAAAGAGCAAGTCACCCCCTACAAGAAACTTACTTCACTCCCTCTTCATGTTTGAAAAATGCAACAAATGCTGTTGCCTAGCAGACCGAGAGGGCGGAGCCACTAACAAATACACACACAGGCTCACAACGGCATTGTGACATCATAAGGACCAGTTTACATCATAGCATACCTCTTAGGCAACAGCGGTGGCAGATTTAAATTCTAATGCAGTGCAGAGTTTTTACCTGACGACGGCACAACACTGACAGTTTTAGGCAGAAAATTACAATTTTCACTAAAATGCGCTAAAGTACAAAACTATTGACTACACGTGTCTGCAGCACGATTAGACACACATTTATATAGTTTATCAGAAAAAACGTTGATTTGGGGGTGACTTGCTCTTTAATAGAGAACATGCTGTTGTTCCTTTACCCATAATGCCTCAGGGAACTGGTGGTTGAGTGAGCTCACTACGGTTTGACAGGTGAATTGAGAGGACACCAGGGACGAGAGACATGGAGACACACAGGTGTGTGTGTGTGTGTGTGTGTGTGTGTGTGTGTGTGTGTGTGTGTGTGTGTGTGTGTGTGTGTGTGTGTGACACAGATCCTTTAACCTTAATCCCTTCAGCTGTTTGACTTCAGCATTTCAACAAAACAGGCAAAATATTCTAAAATTAGGTCAAATGTGTCTTTTGCAGATAGAATTTTGATAACATAACTTATAGAGATCCTTAAAGGACTCCAGACTGCCACTACAACCTCAAACAGGAAGCACGTTCTTCAGGAGCAGCAGGTTGGAACCAGAATCTTCTCCAGATTCTGGATTCTGGACCTGGTTCTGGTGTGAGGACCAAGAGTCCTGCAGTTGTTGGCAGCAGACTGCAAGCTGCCTTTGCAAGTGAGTCTCCAGCATGTCCAAGAACAAGTGCCAGGATTGCCTCACTTTATTGTTGCTGGAAATCTGTGCATAGTTTTTTATTTAGCCAGTCTCCTCCTCAGTCAGAGTTGCAGCAGGAGTCTGGAACTCCTTCTGTGACCCAGAAAGTGGAGAGACATTAGAGCGCTTCGAGAGGAACTGGAGAAGTAACTATAAACAAAAACATAACTAGGACATTTTGTGACTAAAGTGCAACATTTACATTATGTTGCATGACTGTCGCAATCGGTTTGATGGGAGGGTGTCCTTTAATGTGTCAGGTTTAGCTCAGAAGCTTCAAAAGGAGTCGCGTTCATCTTGGACGACGGCAACATCCCACTGGTGAAGCTTCACAAACCCCACCAGCTCAGCTGTGGGTGCAGTTGGCAGAGAGCCAAACCGTGGAGCCTCCGATCCAAAGCCTTTATCCAGGAGAGCATCCCGACTTGATCCTGTGCTACGCGTATAAGAAGCAGCTCCAGCACACCTGCAGGGTCCCACAGATGGGTGCAGGTAGAGCGTATTATGGGCTGTGTTTACAGGCTGATGACTATTATTAGCTGGCTTGCTGAGGTTTTAATCTGGATTAAGCTTCCGAGGAAAGTGATCGTTGTTAGTATTATTAGTGATTGAAACCTCTGACCTTTCTACATTTAGAACACGTTGGCAGCAGGAAAACCCTCTCATGAGGCTCTCAGGGAAGCTAAAGCAGGTAAATGACAGGATGGGTTTTGATGAAATAGAAAAATATTGTAATTACTGCATGTGGTGATTTTCAAACCACCAAATAGTTCCCGAGCACAGCTGCAGCTCACCTCTCCCCACAGAGATCTTGAATACGAGACAATCAGGAAAAAAATGTGTGCTTACTTAAAACGTTGCCCCAGAAACGACTCGTAACATCCTGAAAGTCAAAAGAATGAACAAAAACAAGTTTCAGATGTTTCATTAGGACTTTTGTTCACGGTTGTTTTATTTTAAACATCACAAGATGAAAAACGACCAAAATTGTTCAAAAGTAAAAAGAAAATGTTTGTAGTTAGCCTGGAAAACAGATCGAGCCCTTCTGTAGAGTGTGTGTGTGTGTGTGTGTGTGTGTGTGTGTGTGTTACAATACAGCCAGTGTGCCCTGTATCGGATGGAATATTTGGGATTCCTGAACACATCGACTCCACAGCTGAAATGTCCCACTGGAAACTGGAAACCATCTTTTCTTTTATGACGTTTGTTTTTAACTTTTTCTTTTCAATTCAATTCAATTCAATTCAAAAATACTTTATTGATCCCAGAGGGAAACTGATTGCTATAGTAGCTCAGAATAATAATAATAATCAAGTCATCAAAGAGTTGTTGTATATTACAATGGCTGTTGGCAGGAAGGATCTCCAGTAGCGGTCAGTGTTGCAGCCAAACTGAAGAAGCCTCTGACTGAAGACACTCTTCCGTTGTCGGACAGTCTTGTGGAGAGAATGCTCAGGGTTGTCCATCATTTTCTTGATTCTCTGGAGAATCCTTCTTTGCATTAACTCCTCCAGCGGTTCCGAAACTGCCGAAACTCTGGCTGAGTCCTTGAAAGGGCTTGGAGTTCCTCCATCTTGTTGGCCAGTGATCTCACATCGCCCATTATGATCGATGGAAGAGATGGTTTGAATTTCCTCTTTCTCCGTTTCCGTGTTGCTCCCGCTCTGCACCCACGCTTCTTGCGTTTTAGCTCATTTGGGATTTGTGGCTTCAGTTGAGGTATTATTTCAGCCTTTCCAATGTTAATCAGCTCCTCCCAATTGTAAACCAGCTTGTTGCCATGGTTACGCATCATAACAAATGCTCATAAAGTGAAAAAAGCTAAAAAATAGCAGTAAAAATCATCCAGGCTTCACAGCACCAGAAACAGAAAAGTTAAGTGTCCAAAAAATACAGTTTTTCTTGAGAAACTAGAAGAAAAAAATGTCCAAGAAAAGGCAAAACTTACATATAGTCAACAGAGCTACTCCAACATGCAGCCACCCAGAGCAGCGCAGTTCCGGAAAAAGGGGCTTTTAAATTCTGGGTTTCTATGTAACAAGAGTTTTTATTTCTGTCAAAGACAAAAACATCCAGTTTGTGTTTTTGAATAACGAGTTTCAGATAAATCGTATTTTATGTTTAACATCAGCAGGTTTCGTCTACCTTTGGTCTCAAAGATGCTGGAGAAACAACAGCTGATGTTGGTGACGAGGGAAGGTAAGGCCAGGGTTTTTAATTAATGCAATAGAAATTCCAGAAATCAGGTTTTGTTAAAACTCAGTTTATCAGATGGAGGATGGGTAATGTTTGAGTGTATCACCATGGCAACAGACTCTGTGAAATAAACCTACTCCTGGTTCTCGGTTCTAATCCATCTGATCTGGAAGCACTTTTCCGAAGTCTACGCCTGTGGCTGGATCCATTTCCCCGTCACCAAATGTTTCCCTTTGCTTCAGACTGACTAATTTATCTTATTTGGCGGTTTGAGTGACTCCTCGATGAATCCGAAACGCAGCAGCGGCCGGTAACTCAGGAAAATGAACCGGAAACTTGTTAATTTAATCTTTCACCGTTTTATTTCTGACGGATTCAGGAACGATCTGCCGATTTATCCCAACACTTTTCCACCAAACGTCAAATGGGTCCCTCTGCTCCAGAAGGCTGGCGTGCTTCCAGTCATCCTCAGGTGGGAATCTGCAGGTCTCATGAGGTCAGGGTTAAAAGTCCACTGGAAGAATTTCCCTGCTAACATGAAATGATTTGCCCTCCAACAGAATCCGGCGTTTTCGCAGCTTTAGGAAACAACTGGATCTATTCATCGACCTGCGGCTCTCCGACCCGTTTCCACGCACCAACACAAGAACATGATTGTCTGTCCAAACACACACGCCATCTTTACTGAACAACGTACAGATTTAAATCTGGATTCCAGCACGTCGAGGAATGTTCGCATTCCCAGAGCTGGAACATTTATGTGGCTTCACACATCATGATTGAACTCTGAGGGCCTTTTCCCCCCCAAGACTTCATTTCCTGAATTTAATGATTCTCTTAATACCTCCGACTCAGATTTAGACCCCAGAAACACTGAAACAGTTGTTCTCTTTCTTCTCGTGACTTCTCATAATCAGCAGACAGAATCATCATCATCATCATCTTCGACATTCCAGCTTCAGGCGAACAGATGGACCACTTTCATGAACGGAATCTGCAACAGCAAGATCCACACAACTCATCTGATGTAAATAAGGAAGGACTCAGATTTATAAAACCACTTCTCCCATGGAGACCGGATCAGGCCAGTCAGACAGTGGAGCAAACGTCTGGTTTCTAACCTTGAAAAGGAGAAAATATCTCGTTTATTCCAAACTTTCATCTGTATCCTGATGTCAATTAGTTTTCTCTGTTGGCTATAACCCTCCCACTGTCTTCATGGGTGACCCCGCGAGGAAAGTTGACCATTGAGCAGGGTTGATGGTTTATCCCTTGAGGTCCATGTGGCAGGGGTGAGGAGTGAGCACCACCTCACCCCTGCCTCGTGGACCTCCAGGCATAAACCATCAACCCTGATCAATGGTCAACTTTCCTCGTGGGGTCACCCCCATTAGGACAGTGGGAGGGTTAACTCAACAGGAGAAAAAAGCTGCATTTAAAATCTTTAAACATGCATGCTGAGTTCTGTCTGCACCGAGGACAAAAGCGTATTCTACATTTGTCGACACTGCGCAAGTGCTGCTGGGTGCTAATGCTAGCCCAAGAAAACGCATTTACCAATTCTAAATACACGCAGAGCGCTTGGATGTCGATGCAAACAACCCAAGACAACACATTCAAACATATATGCTCAGTTACTCATTACAGAAAGTTACATTTTCTTTTGTTCCTCTTCGGTAATTATTTGTGTCTCTACTTTTTAAATACCGCCCTCCTCTGGTTAAAAGCCGTTTTCATCCACGTTTGGATGCTCAGCATTCTCGGACGTAGGACCTGTCCCAACGGCAAAACGTCTGAAGCAAATATATCTGGATCTGCTTCACACTGAAAATCTGCTCTTCCACATGAATACTGCCACCTTGCTTTTCCTGTCCTTAGCAGGGCCCTTTCCGGGCGTTTCATGTGGTCGCTGACCTCGCCAGGCTTTGGAAAATAGGTAGAAAATATCCCCTCCGACGTCTGATCTGGGTAGTTCCCATCTGAACAGGAGACGAAACTTCAATACGAGTGGAGCAACGCCGACCCGTAGTGGCCTGTGCAAAGCACACACTAGCTTGTCTAGGGCTACATCCCACAATGCATTGCGATGTTTCATCCATTTTAAGCTGCTGTAGAAATGACTATTGCTGACAAGTCAAAAAACAAAACACGAATGTCGCACGGAGACGGAAGTCGAACAGTCAAGAAAAAAGTTAAATATGTCCGGGGTAAAGTGATAATGGTAGAAAAAAAAGACCTAAATGAAAATGTGAGTCAGGATAAAATTTAAATCATATAATAGAATTAATAAAAATAATAAAAAAGTTGAGAAAATTTAAGTTGAAAGAAAAAAAGTTTTTTTAAAAGGTAGCATTTCCAGAAATAAATATGCATTAAAATAATAAACATACATTTTATAGATACGAGGCATGAGCTTTAGGCTGCTCCTGTAGCACTGTCCAGATCAACTTCCTTCATTCCTTCACAATAAAAGTCTGTAACAAACATGTACCTTTAACCCTTTGATGCATGAATTATGAAATCTTCAACCATGATTTTTTAAACATTTTTTTTCATTCATTTTTAGGTGCGAATGAAACAAATTTCAACAAATATCTTTTGTAATGTTTTGTTAATTTACAATTAAGTTATTACATGTCCACCTCAGTGGACAGCGTGCATTCTGAACATGAAATATGTTGGCTTGACTTACTGAAGTCCAAATGGAGGGGCTCAAATGCAATAAAGTCTTCAACAACTGTGCTTAATAGCAAAAATAAATAAATAACAACTTTGAATACCTGTCCACTGTAGTGACCATTATGCATCAAAGGGTTAAACATCTTAGGTGTGTTCTT
The DNA here is from genome assembly GCF_043380555.1 of Nothobranchius furzeri. Lineage (NCBI taxonomy): Eukaryota > Metazoa > Chordata > Actinopteri > Cyprinodontiformes > Nothobranchiidae > Nothobranchius > Nothobranchius furzeri. The sequence continues at coordinate 57,271,322 of NC_091753.1, read as the reverse complement.
GCTGTGTTGCATCTAATTCCGGCTGCAAACGAAACGTAGCGGGAACTTCTGAAGCCTATGAAGGTTTTACGGTAATCCCAGAACAAGATTAATGAACCTTTCTTAAAAGTTTTTCAGTCGGCAGGAACTTCCAGGAGGAAAACTCAAAGTCCTTCGCTGTCTGTTGAAATCTAAACATCTTTCAGAAGTTTGGAGTTTTCCTGTTTTCACTGGAATTTCAGAAAATTCAACCTGCAGACCTTCCGGGATCGCTGGAACAGCCGTGTTCACGGAAGACGCGTCCACATCCTTCTGTCCATCCGAGACAAGTTCCTTCCTGGTGCTCCGAGACTCAAGCTGAGTGAAATAAACTGGAAACGGGAGCGTTTTATACTTTATTTGTGTAGAAAAACAAAACCATTAAATTCATCGCCTGATTTTTCTGTAACAAAAAGATTAAATGGTGAAACGTTTAATTTCAGAATCTTTTCATGTTTAAACCTTTTAAAGGTCTAAAAACATCAACTTTGATCATTTAATCTTCATTAAATTTACTCTTTTTGTAAACTTGGATGGAAAGTTTTCCCTGAGAAAAGTCCCACTTTTAGAAGTTCAAACAAACGAGTCAAAAAATGAGAGAAAATTCAAAACGTGAAGAAGAAAAAACCGGTTTTAACTGCAGGATACATTTTACTGACAGCGAGTGAATAATAAACATAATTATACCGATTATGTTTATTTATTCAAGTCCCACCGTTTGTGGTTGTTAAGTGTTTAAACAGTCTGTTTTTACTACTATTTAAATGTTAAACCTTTTATTTTTATGATATTTAGGAGATTATAAACAAAAAATGTCTTCTAAAGCTTCATCAATGTGAAAAGCTTTTCATTTTTTTAAATTCTGCTTCAGGTTTTACTAATTCTCAGACTAATTAAACGGAGAAAACGGATTTAAATCCTGTCAGATATTTGGATTTAAAAGGGAATTCCTTGACCAGGAAGCTTATTTGGGAAAATCTTCTGGTTGGGAACTTTAGATCTCATGTTTTTAGCTTCCAAAACAAGTCAAGAGTTAAATCATCGGCTTTCTGCCCGTTTAGCAAGCAGAAAAAAAGCGGCCTCGTTTCTTCTTTTCCAGCTGCAGCGGTCTCAAAAAGTTTGAGTCCAGCCGTCGGATTTTAATCTCCAAACGAAAAATATAGTTCAGTCCAAACAAAACTAAACTAAATCTAACAACAAATCAACTAAAATAAAACCAAAATGAATGCAACTAAAAAAACGTTTTGAGGATTTCCAGCAACGTTTTTTTAGGCAGAAAGCATGAAAATGAAAATCCAATACAGTCACTTTGGCGATGCCCTGTTGAGTCTCATCAGGGCCTGTAGGATTGACCTTTGACCTTTGAGCACTGGCCTTCAGGTTGGTGGAGGCCCGTTGACGTAACTCAGCATGAGGTGGAAGGTTCGAAACATCTGGTTGCCACGGTGACACGGAGGTTCCATGACGACTGCGATCAGGCTGCCGAACAGAACGAGAGCTGCGGCGAGGAGGAGGAGCGCCGAGGACGAGCAGGAGGCTGCAGCTCTGGAAGTCAACCTGAGAGAACCGGAGAAAAGGTCCGGGTTTTAGTTTCTCTCAAGAAACAAACGTCACACGGAACAGAAATCACATCAAAATAAGACGTTTTCTGTTTTTGTCCAGAAACAAATCCGTGGAAGCTGCCACCCTTTCAAAATAAATTTCAAACAAGATGTAACGTGAGAACAATCTTAATGATTTTTTTTTTCATTTTCCTAAAAATACAATTTTCCCATTTGAACAAAATTGTTACAAAATAATACACAAGTGATCAGTGTGGATGATGTAACGTTAATATTTTTGTTCAAATGGGAAAAAACATTAGGAAGCTGGAAAAAATCCCACTATACCCTGGAAAATAAAACATTAAAACTATCATGTGATTTGGCTTTTATTTTGAAAGAGTGGCAGCAGTGTGCTTCTGACCAAGTCCTCCAAACACACCCACGTCACCCCGCTTCTCCTCCAGCTTCACTGGCTGCCAGTCAACTTCAGGGTTCATTTCAAGATCCTGGTTCTGGTCTATAGGGCCTTACATGGACAAGCACCATCTTACATTGGTGATCTTCTTAAGCCGGGCGTACACTGTGTGACTTTTTCACTCGCAGCGTTCAGCTTCAGCTCAAACTATACGACTTCCTCGCAGAGCAGATCTCACGAGTCGTGTGCTCACACTGCACGACCCAGTTCTCGCATGCGACCTGACTGCTCACACTGTACGTCTGGTAGCAACACGTCGGCCCTAAAAATGTGCTAAAAATAGCAGTTTTTACTCAACACGTCAGACTTTTTTGTTTTGCCTGTTGTCCTTCGGGAGAGCTGCAGGAGGACACACAGGGATTTATGGGGGTTGGATGAGGAAAACGAAATAAAGAAAGTGAATCTGTGTTTTGTGATCAGTTTAATTTGACATGAACACGACAAACACGCTTTCTTGACTATCTTTGTGAGTAAAAAAAACGTGTAGAAACAAAAACGAACAGCGTGTGTTATTAGGGAAATAGCGAGCGACCGGCCGGCGTTGATGCAGGATTGCGCGCGCATGCGCCGTGAGCGGTTCTGATACTTTTTGGGTCGCAGCTGCTCGCAGCGCCGCTTCAACACTGCGATACCCTCACGAGGGACGAGCGAAATATTAAACACACCAGAAGTCCCTGCGACCTCACGACTGCTGATCGGCAGCTGGTCACGTGGTGTTAATCGCCTCTCGTAACCCCCTGTACACTACACGACCGCTCGGCGCAAAACTCGCCCCGATGTCGTGGATTCTCGCACGACTGGAAAATCGGCTCAAAAAAGTGAAAAAGTCGCACAGTGTACGCCCGGCTTTAGTCCCTACACCCCCAGCAGGTCCCTGAGGTCCAGTGATCAAAGCCTACTGGTTGTGCAGCACCAGGCTAAAGGTCAAAGGTGACGGATCATCTGCTGCTGTGGCCCCCAGACTCTGGACCTCTCTCCCCCTGAGCCTGAGATCAGTGGACTCAGTGGTCTCCTTTAAAAAGCAGCTGAAGACTCACTTGTTCAAGCTGGCTTTTGTATGACCTTCTTCACCTCTCTCTTTATTCTGCTCTCCCCACCTATTCCACCTTCCTCAGGATCCACTGGTTTCCCTCTTTCCTGTTCACTCTCTCTCTTTCTTAACATTTTTAATCACAATTGCCTATTTTTGGCTCTTCTTCTCCTCCTCAACTGATTTAGGCTCCAGAAAAAAAACACAAACAGGATATTTGGAGTAAAAGCTTCACGCATCAGGTTCTTCTACAGAACAGAACCGGTTCCAATCGTCTCCGGCTTTAGAACAGTTGAGGTTCTGAATGTTTTTACCTCTGATCAGAGAGGAGCTGCTCATCTTCTTCACAGCAAGAAAAGTCCTTGTCATCCTCAAGGTGAAACACACACACACACACACACACACACACACACACACACACACACACAGGAAGTGAGTGGCAACCTTTCAAAATAAAACTCAGTTCCGATGTACCCTCCTGTGAAGTCACCTGTAGGTCTGGCTGAAGGTGGGTCCGACGCTCCCAGGGTTTGGTATCCAGGCAGTGTGACGCCAAGAGCAACGAGACAGGAAGATGATGCGTGTCGTCATAGCGACGCTTCAGCTGGTCCGTGTGGCGACAATCATCAAGGCCCTGATGTAAACAGATATGTATGTGACTTTATCTGACTGTAAATCAGACATTTAATAAGAATTGATCAGAATCTGGACTTTATTTTTGCTCTGATTTGTTTAAAACCTCCATCAAAAAAAGTACAACACACTCAGTCCTGAAATTCAGCCTCCATACATGAACTGATACGTTTTATTTCAAGACTAAAAAGCCTTCTGAGGAAGGAAGGAAGTCAGGAGGCTCCTCGAGGCTTTATGAGGATTGTCGAAGTCCAGGCAGACCTGATACATAAATCGGGATTTTTTTTATTCATTCGGCAGCTCGAGGAGTGCCGTGCCGGACGGAGGAAAACGAGGATAAATAGATGCTTTCATCAGGGGGCGAGAGAGAGAGAGAGAGAGAGAGAGAGAGAGAGAGAGAGAGAGAGAGAGAGAGAGAGAGAGAGAGAGAGAGAGAGAGAGAGAGAGAGAGAGAGAGAGAGAGAGAGAGAGAGAGAGAGAGAGAGAGAGAGAGAGAGAGAGAGAGAGAGAGAGAGAGAGAGAGAGAGAGAGAGAGAGAGAGAGAGAGAGAGAGAGAGAGAGAGAGAGAGAGAGAGAGAGAGAGAGAGAGAGAGAGAGAGAGAGAGAGAGAGAGAGAGAGAGAGAGAGAGAGAGAGAGAGAGAGAGAGAGAGAGAGAGAGAGAGAGAGAGAGAGAGAGAGAGAGAGAGAGAGAGAGAGAGAGAGAGAGAGAGAGAGAGAGAGAGAGAGAGAGAGAGAGAGAGAGAGAGAGAGAGAGAGAGAGAGAGAATCTCTGAAAGCACAGAATCTTCCACCATATTTTAAGGCTTTAAAGGAGTTTTTGGCACCAACAGCTGATCTGAGAACAGATCAGAGTTCCTGATTCTTCAGAGTTGTGATAAATCATTTGGATTTGGAGTCTAAACAATAATGATTAATTTTATTGTTTTATTCCACTTTGCAGAGATCCATGCACTTCCTCAGGTGGGTGTGACCCGCCGAACTGCAGGTTAAATTACTCCAGTCAAAGTGTGTGTGTGTGTGCGTGCGTGTGTGGTGGTGGTGGTCTTTATTTTTGCTCTGATTTGTTTAAATGTCTCAAACAGCTGATTGTCCACTGGAGATCAGAATGTTCCTAAACACCTGGACACTTTGAGAACTCCATGAACCCACCTTCACTTCTCCGTCAGTCTGGACTGCCTTGGAACAAGAAGTCCTGTTCTCAGAGGGGGTGGAGCTCTGGACACTCAGCCACGCCTTCACACGCCCTCCATCAAACCTCATTGGCTCATCGTCTTCTCTGGCAGGAGTGGAGGTTGTCCATTGGTCCCCATCTTGCCTGAGAGCGAGGAGTCTGGGTGCAGCATGGTCGAGCCACTCCTCTGAACCCTGAGGAGCAAAAGAGTTTATTTCCTGTTCAGAGTTCAACAACAACGTAAAACACAAAAACCTTCAAACTCTGTCTTTTCCAATTCATCATTTTTATTTTAACGACCCCATCGTCTCAATTCTGAGCTTTGGTCACCAAATCTTCACAACTCTGGCCCGCCAAAATAAAGCTAAAAGGGGAAGCTGTCTCTCTCAACGATCAATAAAGATAAATAATAATCATAAACATTATTTTCTTTTTAGTCAGCTGGTCTTTATGGACCCTGGCCGTGTCCAGCTCTCCCTCATAGAGTTACACAATAACACTGATCTGAGATCAGTAAAGAGAGTTCATAAACAGGTGATATTTAAACATTTGTTCGCAGGAACGATGACGGCAGCCCTGGGACCCGAGGAGACGAGAAAAACTGTCTCCCTACGCCGTGATCTTCTACAGAAACAGACTGGTTGATTTTAATACAGTTGATGCTCTGATTGTCTGTGGTCCCAGATTAATAAAATCAAAAAGATAGAATAGATTTATTGTTGTGGGAGTTTTTTCAGCAGGAATTTATGGGAACTCAAAACAGACTCGGTGGCAAAATAAATCCTGATCGGGATGTCTCCCGATCACAATCATGTTGGAAAACGGGAAAATGTTTATCTTTGTAAGCAGATCCAAAAAGGTTAACGTGATTTTTTTAAATCAGAATTTGTTTTTAATCATGAGTTATACACGACGTCCCGCTGAGATCACGTTTTAGCCTGTTGAATCTTAAAAAGGGTGTAGAATTATTAGAAATGTGGTTTTAGTTCTAAACTTGTTACTCACAACATCTACTTCCTGGTTTGTGAGGTCAGCACTGATGTCAGAAACAGAGTCAAAGGAGCTGAGGTAGCTCCACCGCTTCATGCCACCTCGTTGGCACAAACCTGCAGAACAGATCAGAAGCAACTTTAATCAAACCAGAGCGGAACTGGAGCCCGTTTGGGTCGGCTGATAATCGTTCCGTCTCCTCCTACCTGTGCTGGCGCTGAAATACGAAGAGTCTGCATCGTCATGGGAGACGGAGCGTCCAATGTCCACCGAGGGGTCCCACTCCAGCCCCATGTGCTCATGGGTAGGAAAGGACGGAGACGGCGGAGGAGGAGGGTGGTGGGTGGGTGAAGGCCGGCGTGGGGGGGAGGCTGCAGCAGAGTTACCTGATGCTCTGAGATCTGGAGGAAAGAGTTTATAAAGATAAAACTTTCTCAAAAGCAATCTGAGATCAGTCGCTTCAGATCATCCTTTACCTTTAAGGCGGTTTGAAACCGAAGGGAGGTCCAGGTGGTACTTATCAAACGCTTCCTCGCCGTCATGCAGACTCTCTGAAGGACAGCCGGAGTCTGAAGTCGGGGACAGAATCCAGTCGTCCTCGAAAACCTTCAGGAAGAAATAAATCAGGGTCCTTCAGCAACTGTTGTTGGATGATTTGGAGTTTGTGGCCCTGCGGATGCTGTCTGAGAGAGTGTGTGTGTGTGTGTGTGTGTGTGTATGTGTGTGGTGTGTGTGTGTACCAGTCTCATGCTGAGGAGACGAGTGTGTGTGCTGGCGATGTTGTTGTAGACATGGCTGCACCGCCGCAGCAGCTCCAGCAATCGGCCCTCCACATGCTGAGCATCAGCTGGTTGGCAGCGCTGGATCAGCACCTCGCCACGCTGCAGCAGGGCGTTCACACGGCCCGAGTTCTCGCACACGGACTGCTGGAACGACTGCACACGGAAAAGTTAGGAGTGACTCGGGAAGCAGAAAGAGATCCTGACAGCTGCAGAAGAGCACACCTGAAGCCGTCTCAGTTTTTTACAGTTGCTTCCTGTCATGTGATCGATTTCAGTTAGACAAGCGTCCATGTCAGCCAACCAGAGACCAAGCTCCTCCCTTTCTGCTTCAAACTCCTCCCACTCCGTGATGAAGCGCTGACACAAAAAGAGACAACATTCATTGCATTTTCGGTGACAGCTGGGTATGAAAACATTTAAACTGTTCAGATTCATAAAAGAGTTTTTAGTAAAGAGCTGATTTTTGTGTCCAAATCCAAATGTGCCTATTTTATTGGACAAAAGACTCCTGAGTGAAGTAAAAGATCTTTTTAAAAACAAAAATGTAAAAATATAATACAAATATCTTTAATTTTTAATTGAATTATTTAATCACCAATAAATTATCCAATTAACTAAATTAATTTAACGTGTTTGTTTTTAAATACAAAACATACAAATTTAAAAAGGTATACAAGAAGATCATAATGATTTCAATATAAATTATTATTATTATTATTATTATTATTATTATTATTCGTATTATCAATTCCCAAAAGGAAACTTTCTTGTATTTCATACTTCAAAAATACAAATTATTCATGGAGAAACCATAAGAGAAATATTCCTGGACAGATTTAGGTTTTAGGATCAGATTTTGATCTTGGACACGTTTTTAAGTCCGCACCTGAATCACAAAGTCAGAAGAAGAAAAGACATGAAAAAGATAAAGAATAATTAATAAAAAAACATAATAAAAATGTAACCGCCTTGCATTTCTTCTCTACACTCCATCAAATGAAACTGAAATCATGCAGATTAAAAACGTTAATAACAGATTATCTGCTTTCTTTCAGAAATCTAGATTTTGCTCTTTTGTTTAAAGTCAGAAACCAGGAAATCCTCATATCCAATTAGATATGATACCCAGATTTATATAAAATATGAGGACCTGCAGCTGTGCTCCGGTGGACTCCAGTTTGGCGTTCACGTCGTCCCATCGTTGGCCACATTCCCGCGCCGATGCCAGCAGCCGGGCTTGCATTGTGCCCTGGAAAAGTCGAGTCAATGTCCGATTTCTGCGGGTCAGACTGTCTACCTGGATGAGCTGAGATCCTGCCTCAGACCGCAACCTCTGAACACAAGAACAACATCAAAGCACAGAAAACCCCAGCATGTTAGAAAATCTAGATCAAAACCAGACGTGGATTTTTTTTATGATCATTTAGCATGACTCGATCCAATCAGAGATCAGTTTAGGGTTTTAAATGGGACCATTCAAGTCTTCGCACCTCAAACTTCTTCAGCTCCTCTTTGGCAACACTATAAGTAATGTAGGCGGGGCTTAAAGAGGTAACAGCCTGCTCAGCAAATCGCAGCCAAGTGTCTAAGTGGGCGTGTTCCTTCATGAACTCATGCCAGAGAATCCACCTCTTATCCAACCTGCAGAATGGCAAAAACACAGAAATAAAAAAAATCACAAGATCTTCTCAAATCAGACAGGAAACAATCTGTTTGGTTCTATAAACAACTCACTGTCCGCATCTCTGAAGGCGTCCATCTTGGCTTTGGGTTTCACATCCTTGTCCCGTTTCCTCTTCTTCTAGCTCTAAAGGAGCAGAGCCGGAGTAGGAGGGGTGCTGGGAAAGATCCAGATGGACCTCCGAGCCCACGGCTTCATCTGCAGGGTCACCATCACAGCTGAGCATGGCGTCTCTGTGAGGTTCTGATGGGAGCTGGTTCTCTCACATCATAGCTCTACCTGAAGGAGATCAAGCAGATCCGTGTGAGCTTCTGTAACTAATCTCCTTGTGGCTCAAACGAAGGTCAGAGGTCAGATTTTAAAATTTTAGACCGACCGACCGACCGACCGACCGACCGACCGACCGACCGACCGACCGACCGACCGAAAGAAAGAAAGAAAGAAAGAAAGAAAGAAAGAAAGAAAGAAAGAAAGAAAGAAAGAAAGAAAGAAAGAAAGAAAGAAAGAAAGAAAGAAAAGCCTCAGAGGGAGAGAGGTCCAGAGTCTGGGGGTCACAGCAGCAAATGATCTGTCACCTTTGACCTTTAGCCTGGTGCTGCACAACCAGTAGGCTTTGATCACTGGACCTCAGGGACCTGCTGGGGGTGTAGGGACTAAGAAGATCACCAATGTAAGATGGTGCTTGTCCATGTAAGGCCCTATAGACCAGAACCAGGATCTTGAAATGAACCCTGAAGTTGACTGGCAGCCAGTGAAGCTGGAGGAGAAGCGGGGTGATGTGGGTGTGTTTGGAGGACTTGGTCAGAAGCCGAGCACAGGCTTGATGTTTTACCAAATGTAGAAAAGTTCAAACAAAATCTTAATGCAAGTACATGAAATAGAGATGAGAAGCTGCTGATCAGCTGTGAGCTCAGGTTCCCATGACGACGTTAGGAGCTGCGATATTGGTCTCTGGCTTCAAACGAAGTAGAACCGCCGCAGACTGGCACCCTTTCCAGAAAGAAATTGAATGATCACAAGGCTCTTCAGCATCAGCAGATTGGTTTGTGTGCATAAAAATAACAACCCACTCAGGGCGGCGTGCCAAGCAAACAGCGACCCACCCAGCAACGCTAAATCAACACGAGATGTTGACCCTCCTGCCTTCGCAGCTAAAAAACAACGTTGTTAGAGGTAAACTTTAAACCCGAGAGGTCAGAAAGGAAAAAAGCCGATTTCAGCATTTTATTACAATCTTTATAAAACAAAGTCAGACTGCTGCTTCCTCCGTTTGTTCTGATCATTTGTTTTTATCCTAAAACAAACCTGAATATGAAACACGTTGATGATTAAATACGATGTGAAGAAAGGACGTTAAGAATCCTAACGAGGCAACATGTTTCTTCATTCAGACCTGAAACTGAATGAACAGACCTTGAGACACAAGCCGAGTCTCGCTGTGATCGATCAGTCGGAAGATATGCCAAAAATCCCTGATCGGCACGTCACTGGTCTGAATCAGTCATGTTGGTGAAACTGGATGGAGCAGAAGCATCAGTCATGTCTGCATCATCATCCCATTATCCTGAGAAAACAAGCCTCGGTCGTTAATTTTAATTCTGACAACAAACGGGTGCGATTATCTTCCGTTATGATCGCATCAGCGTCCAGCTGGAGTCTCGTTCTGTAATTAAGACAAAAGTCTAAATATTTACTAAAGAACCAATCACTCATTCAGGTCCTGCTTCAAGACTACGGAGATCAAAAATCACATTTAAGAAGGTCATTTAGAAAGGCCGAAATCCAACGAGTCCAATTCAGGTGGAGGAACACAGCAGACGTATAAAAACCACCCGAGTCCACCAAAACCTGATGACTTCCTGGCTTTCTGCTCACCTCCTTCATCCCTGGAAACATCAGACTGATTCTTTAATTCAATCCTCCTCCTCGTCATTCGTCATCATTTCTTATTTGTGAAATCTTCGTCTTCTTCCGCCGCTTGTCCGGGTCCGGGTCGCGGGGGCAGCATCCCAACTAGGGAGCTCCAGACCGTCCTCTCCCCGGCCACCTCCACCAGCTCCTCCGGCAGGACCCCAAGGCGTTCCCGGACCAAATTGGAGATGTAACCTCTCCAACGTGTCCTGGGTCGACCCGGGGCCCTCCTGCCGGCAGGACATGCCCGAAACACCTCCCCAGGGAGGCGTCCAGGAGGCATCCTGACCAGATGCCCAAACCACCTCAACTGACTCCTTTCGATCCGGAGGAGCAGCGGTTCTACTCCGAGTCCCTCCCGAATGTCCGAGCTCCTCACCCTATCTCTAAGGCTGAGCCCGGCCACCCTACGGAGGAAACTCAATTCGGCCGCTTGTATCCGCGATCTCGTTCTTTCGGTCATTACCCAAAGCTCATGACCATAGGTGAGGATTGGGACGTAGATCGACCGGTAAATCGAGAGCCTGGCTTTCTGGCTCAGCTCCCTCTTCACCACGACAGATCGGTTCAGCGTCCGCATCACTGCAGACGCCGAACCGATCCGCCTGTCGATCTCCCGATCCCTCCTACCCTCACTCGTGAACAAGACCCCGAGATACTTAAACTCCACTTGAGGTAGGACCTCTCCCCCGACCCGGAGTTGGCAAGCCGCCCTTTTCCGGTCGAGAACCATGGTCTCAGATTTGGAGGTGCCTATTATTTGTGGAATAAAAATGCTAATTCCATGAGTGAGTGAGTGAGTGAGTGAGTGAGTGAGTGAGTGAGTGAGTCACACAGTTGTAGCGTACCATCAGAATGAACAGAAATTAACTTTTAATTTGCAGCCACAAACTGCGCCACACATCCAGGGACGTACCACATCTGTCTGACCTCCAAGAAACAAAAACAGGGATATGTGACATGCAACTGACCAAGGAAGCCATAATATCGTTGCTCCAGGCCTCATGCGGAGACTCCTTTTATTTTCACTCTGAATAAAGTTCATCATCCTTGAATCATAAATGAATTTACAACTTTATAGGTTGAAATAATCAAATGTGTTAAATGAACAAGATGTTTGAATCCTAAAATGTTTGAATAATCTGAGCATTTAATCCAGGATGTGTTCAAATGAATATTTTTCCTGCAATGATTGGTTTCAGATCTTAAACTACACCAGATCAGTATTTGTTGATTTACCAAGTTAATCTATCAGAATACTCATACATCATAAGAAGATTATTATTAAGGTTTAACATTCACTTCACATAAATGTTAAACTCATTTCCACTTGACTAAGAGTAACCTCTCCGAGTATCTGAATGAAGGCGTGACTTTGGAGGTATTACGGTAATGCCTTCCAACATGTTTAATCCTGATTTGCCAAAATTATAAACAAATATACTGTATAAAGGAATTATTTCCTGATCAAGTCAGTTTCCAGCTGACTCTTGGTCTGGCCAAGCCAGTGAGCAAACATTTGAAAAAGAGGATCTCTTTTGACCTCAAGTGATTACAGACGCAACGGCTCTTTAAAGAGCCACCGGACAGCCTTAGACCCAAAACAAACATTCCAGCTTCCTGCCGTCACCTGGAGCACATCTCAGACTCAGGGTCGTATCTGAGCTAATCTACAGGTTCCTGGTTGCTAGAGGTTCACTCCACCAGCATCGTCCATCCCAACCTCTTGACCCCCTGGATCACTCAGGAATCTCCACACAAGGGTGCGTAGACTCGGCACAAATTGCGTCGGATGGTTTTATAAACACATCTCTGGCTTATCAAACCATACAGCCCAATTGATTTTACAACCCAGACTCCACAAACTCTCTCAGAAACTTAAGAAAGGTTTAGCTAAAACATCTAGCTTCCATTTCATCATTACATTCTATCACTTCATTCACACCTCGTCCTGTATCATCATCAGTTTAGTAAAAATAAAAATAAATTCATTGTACAAACTATATACTTGACTGTCTGAATTAACATGAAGTGTGCTCATGGTCCCTGAATAAGCCAATTAAACTAAAGTCTTCTGATTGAACATTCAAAGACAGATCAGATTGATATTTCATATTTATATGGAATTATCACATCTTATTGATCATTTAATACAAATGTAGTCAATCCTTAACACTACAGTGGATTCCCAAATTCTCCAGTTTTTGGACTCATGTTCATCAGGATGAGGTCCTGCCCCAAGTAGAGGAGTTTAAAGGTTGGTTTATGCTTGACGCGTCCGCGAGGTCCGCACGGCTCCGCGCGGAAAAGTTGTGTCATTTTGCGTCATTTTAACAACCACGCCCCTCCACCGCGCCTCCACACGGCCCAGAATTTCCGCAACGCGCACCTCGGAAAATTTCTAACCACGCGGACGGACGGACGCGGAAAAACATGGCGGATCGGCAAGAACTAGTATGGCAGAGGTTGGTAAATACAGACATTTGTATGATTCAGCTCTCAGAGATCACCGTGATCAACATGTTGTTAATAATTCTTGGAGAGAAATTGCTCGCACTGACGGAAAAGACGAGGACGCTGTTAAAAATGCTGAAATGCCATGTTGTAAACAGTAATTTCTACTTCTACTATGGTGTAGTGTTGGATGCATGCTGTAGAGCGCCATACTGCCCCGTTCAGTTTGGGAGAACATTGGCTCACCGCAGAGACAAGCCGCATGAACCATAAACGCTGCGAGTTGTGAAGCGCGTTCCATCCGCGAGCCGCATCACCAAGCGGAAAGTGAATGCGTCAAGCATAAGCCAAGCTTAAGTATCTCGGGGTCTTGTTCACGAGTGAGGGAAAGCTGGAGCGTGAGAGCGATAGGCGGATTGGTGCTGCGTCTGCAGTGATGTGGGAGTTGTACCGGTCTGTCGTGGTGAAGAGAGAGCTGAGCCAGGAGGTGAAGCTCTCGATTTACCGGTCGATCTACGTTCCTACCCTCACCTATGGTCACGAGCTTTGGGTAGTGACCGAAAGAACGAGATCGCGGATACAAGCGGCCGAAATAAGTTTTCTCCGAAGAGTGGCTGGGCTCTCCCTTAGAGATAGGGTGAGGAGCTTGGTCATTCAGGAGGGGCTCGGAGTAGACCCGCTGCTCCTCCACATCAAGAGGAGCCAGTTGAGGTGGTTTGGACCTCTGGTCAGGATGCCTCCTGGACGCCTCCCTGGTGAGGTTTTCTGGGCACGTCCAACCGGGAGGAGACCTAAAGGTAGACCCAGGACACGCTGGAGGGACTATGTCTCTCACCTGGCCAGGGAACGCCTTGGGATTCCCCTGGAGGAGTTGGCCCAAGAGGCTGGGGAGAGGAAAGTCTGGGCCTCTCGACTTAGGCTACTGCCCCCGCGACCTGACTCCAGATAAGAGGATGAAAATGGATGGATGGATGGATGTTATCGAATTCAGCAGCCCAAAGTAATCCAAATCCATTTGAATTCAAATAAACTAAAAATGTATTGAAAAAATCCCTCCAACATGTCTTGGGTTGACCCGGTTGTCTGTCTGGTATCAGTTTGTGCCTGAGGACCATGAGAATCACAGTCTTTCTGGTGTCTGGATATGTTTATGTATTTAGCAGACGCTTTTGTCCAAAGCGACTTACAAGTGACAATCAGCATGTTGCCCTTGAGGCTAACAACAACAACAATAACAACAACAACTTGACATCAATCATGGAGAGGAGGGAACAAGGAGTGGACGGTAGAGAGGGGGACGGGTGCAGGGAGGGTGCTAGTTTAGAAGATGCTCTCTGAAGAGCAGGGTCTTCAGGAGTTTCTTGAAAATTGAAAAGGAAGCTCCTGTTCTGGTAGTGCTTGGAAGGTCATTCCACATTTGTGGAATGATGCATGAGAAGAGTCTGGATTGTCCTGAGCGTGGTGTAGGCACTGCTAGCCGACCATCCTGTGATGACCGGAGCGGCCGGGCCGAGACGTAAGCCTTTGCAAGAGGATTCAGGTAGATGGGAGCCGTAACATCTCAGATATAGTAACTTTTAGGGAGTTGGTAATAATTTCAAAACTTAATTGAAAGCTTGTTAAAAGATCCAGATGCATATGGAACATTAAGTGGACTGGGTCTGCAGCATAGAGAGAAGGAAATCATTGTCCAGTGAACAGGACATTGCAATCATCTAACCACAAATATGTCCTTCTGAGGGTTGAAAGCTAAGAATACCACATTAGTTCTGTAGATTCACTAAAACAGCTTTGAGTAAATAGGTAAATGGGTTTAATTTGCTGCAATCTACAACTTCTCCACGAGATGTCACAAGAGATGCAGTGGTGCTAAAAGTGAACTTTACTTCTTTCGTCCTTGCGTGCCTGTTGGAGAGCTCTCAGTGACGGACAATGACATTGCGTGTCTACGTACTAACGCAGATGGAAAGGCCTACATTAGGCTCAACTTAGCCTGAAGGAGTTCTGCTGTGTGGTGGAGTTGCTAATGCTAACAGTTAGCTTCTACTAGCCCAACAGTTCTCTGCTGTGTCCTGGATGCTAAACCAACAACAGCCTTCCGGTTGTGAGCCAAGATGGGTGAGTCCATGATTGTTCAGTGACAGTGTGACATAGATCTGTCAGGCTTTTCCAATCCTAGAGCTCACCGTCTGTTTTCTATCAGAAGCTACTGCAGGAGATAGGTGTAGGAGACTATTTACATGTTCAGCCTGCATTAAAACCTCACAAATGGATACGAAGCAGCTTTGGCCTACTTTTAGCACCCCCTCGTGTCCATTAGTAAAAATGAAAGTAAAACTCATCGCTGTGCGTTCGTCTTTTTAACGCCTTAATCTAACTGCAGAAATATCTACCCGGCTTTCAGTAGTTTCTACAGGATCGGTTCAATACCAAATCAAACAAATCAGTTGTGTTCACAATCGAAAACCTGCAGGAAACGTGCTGGAAGTAGGCTCCAGCGCCAGGTATGTCAGCCAGACTTAACTATTCACTAGCTGGACAGATACTCTGATACACTTTGTTGTAACCGTTTGTTTCCATATTTCATCATGAAATACGCAAAATCAAATCAAAATCATAAAGATGTTTTTGGTTTTCAATCAAACATGTTTGCTCAGGTTAAATTAAAGACTTCAGATAAAAATGAAGCTAAATGTTTGGTTTTAAACGTTATTGTAGAGTGTAGATGAGAAGTTTCACATCACATCGCCTCCTCGGAACCACATCCTGAATGGTGTCGGGCTGATGAGGCTGACCGCTGCATTATATTTGTTCTTATTGTGAGTTTTATGGTTGTGTTCAGCACCTTGGTCTGCCGATAAGGTCGTAGACGGTGCTTTATAAATAAACGAATGAAAGGTCAGAGGTCACTTCTAACCAGAAAACACAAATAAACTTCTGATCGATTCAATCAAAATTATTAAGCCACACAGACAGAAAAACGGAGTTTGATCAAAGAAGAAAAATCAGAACACTATTTTTCTATCAAATAAAAATCCAGTGCAAGTGTATTCTATATATTACAAATACTGCTGAATAAAATAACTTCCACCTGGATCAGAAGCTGATTTGATGTTATTTTAGATGGAAAGTGCTGCACTTCCACTCCAACCAGCAGGTTGACAAATAGAAAACAATCCTGTTAAACAGCAGGAATGTCAGCAGAGGAAGAGTCTGAGTGGATCCCACTCCTCACGGACTATGGAGGGAAAAGCTGCTAAAAGAAACGAGTATTGAAGTTTGATGTAATCAACCTCTATGTTGTATGGAGTATAATCAGACTTCTTAATGTATAGAATTAAGTCTGGATTATGTCTCTCATTATGTGAAATCAATTCCAGGCTCTGCAAGGTGTATCAACGTGTTTGTGAAACCAAGCTAAAGGCCTGTTCCCTTCTCGTGTGTGTGTGTGTGTGTGTGTGTGTGTGTGTGTGTGTGTGTGTGTGTGTGTGTGTGTGTGTGTGTGTGTGTGTGTGTGTGTGTGTGTGTGTGTGTGTGTGTGTGCGTGTGTGTGTGTGTGTGTGTGCGTGTGTGTGTGCGTGCGTGCGTGCATCCGTCCATCCAGGCAGCCTTCAAGCCCCCTGACCTGTGATGTCAAAAAGTAGTGATGTGCCTTCACTGCGCTGATATGGTCAAACGATTCATGTTGTGGATGTAACCTGTTTTGACCTGAACAGATGTTGGGAGTGAGCATGTATGTTAGCTTTTATCCTCTGTGGAGTTGGTCAAGATGCTATAAACATATAAATAAGACATCTTGTCCAGCTAATGCTGGAGATGACCATTTGATCCAGGGCAGAAGAAAAGGAAGGGGTAATCATGCCACGTCCCCCTCTGCTGACCAATGGCTACGAGAGGAGGTGATGTAATCCCAAAGGAGAAGAGAGGAAAGCCTGCAGGAGACACTAAGAAGAAACAAGTGACTGGATGAAGACTGGGAGAAGAAAAGGTGGCATCATGACATCCAAGATTTATGGTCTCTTCGGGGCTGTTGGAGAAGTAACAAGAAGTAGAGGAACACGTGACCAGGAAGTCTGAAGTCTGATAGAAATGACTGTGAGGGAGGGGACAGAGTGAATAAAAGGAAGATATTGGGTCTGTTCAAGATGAGCTTGATGGGATGAGTGAGAGTCAGTCAGTCATGGACTGAGCTTTTTGGAGAAAGGCTTTTGAGAGTTTTCTGGAGGAAGGGCCTTTGATGGGAAGAGTGTGTGAGGTACAGAGGTGGAAAGAAGGAAGCTTTTGCTTTGAGCTTTTTGTCTGTGATAATCTGACCTAGTGTCATTTTTGGAGAGCTTATTCAGCTCAACTTTGCTATAATTCGGTTTATTGGCAAAGTGTTGTTTCACTTTTTAACCCGCGTTGTCGGTTTTCTTCTTTGTGAAATAAAATCTAGTTCCTCGGATTCGTGGAACGAAAAAAGGATTTACGAGTGGGGTCTCCTCCTGTCGGTAACCGAGCAAAGGTGAGATGCGGGTTGTAAATGCCAACCCTAGGTGTAATTGATATGTTTTTCCTCCATCCTAGGCTACAGGTAAAGTCAGTTGTCTCCTCAGCATGAAAGGAACAGCTGGCAAGGGTCTTAACCTGAAGTGTACATAAGCTTCATGGACTGAGGGTGTGTGTAGGTGTGTTTGCGCCTCCTCTTTGTCTGCTTGAACTAATTTTGGTCAGAATCAGAAGCTCTGGGTAATGTGGTGATTGCTAATCAACTCTCTACAGAGTAAGAGTGTTTGTTGGTAAACTGGCATGTCACACCCACTACATCGTCAAACCCTGAGATATTAGTAAAATCTAGAAGAGTGGAGCTAGCCCGGTAAATTGGCTTGTAACACTCCATCTTCTGTGTTCTGAACAAATCCTTCATTGACTTTTTGAATCTCGCATGTCTCTGGGGTTCTGCAGCGTTTTTCTTCTGCATATAAATCAACATTGTCTAATATTTCAGGCATGAGAGGTTTTATTATCTGTTCCATCACAGGTGTAGTGGAGGCATCTCCTCTCCAGCATTAGACTCATCCCTGCAGGGAGGATGAGCTGGTATCTTCCTCTGCAGCAGGTGAAACAGTGTTGAGATTAAGGAAACAGCTTTTGTTGGACCTGATGCTGATGTGGAGCTGAGAAGGAGAGCGAGCAGACAGGAGGGGGGTCATGTTTACGTCATTAGGTGGATTTATGAGGTTATGGGAGGTCATAGGAGGTGACGTTGGAAGAGAGCCGGAGATGAAACTTTAAACTTTATCCAGCTTCAGCAGCTTCCCAGTTTTACTTCCTCTCTTTTCGCAGACAGGAAAACAGGATGACATTTTCATTTATGACTTGAACCGTTGGAAACACTGATTGTGTTTTTGTACAGACCACAGTGCATCAGAGGGGAGAATTTTGTCTGACTGGTGAAATGAAGCGGCAGAGAAAAGATGGATAGCTCACATTATAGAGCAGCAGTTTAAAAGGGAAAGGGGCCTTCAGTGAAGGTGAGAGGAAGCAGAAAGACTGATTAAAACAATAACTGTTAATTGTCCTTTCTGCTCAACGAAGAACAAAAACCTGAAATATGGACTCATGAGGTTGTCGTTTTGTGTTTTGCAGCTTCTTCGTTTCACCGATTCAATAAATCTTCTGACAGAGAAAAAAACATGCTACAATAAGAAAATCAATCAAATGTTATTTATAAAGCGCTTTTCAAACAAAGTGCTGCTCAAAGTGCTTTACAGAATTAAAATGACCCCAATTTCCCACAACAGTTTAAAAACATTAACACACACACACACACACACACACACACACACACACACACACACACACACACACACCAGTAAAAATTTATATTCGGCTGAGTCCAGATGAGCCATGTAAGGTAAGGCAAGGAAACGCCATCAGAGGAGCCATCTGCCCCGGCAGCATCAGGTCTTCCACACTAAAGGTTGGTTTATACTTGACGCGTCCGCGAGGTCCGCACGGCTCCGCGCGGCAAAATTGCGTCATTTAAGCAACCACGCCCCTCCACCGCGCCTCCGCACGGTAGGGGTTGTATGAACTAGTCGACTAGTCGACCTCACTGCTCTGTAGTGACTTTTTATGCCCGTCATCGACTAGTCGCTGTCACGTGATAATGACCGGCAAGATGCAGTCCTCGGAAAAGACAGCAGGTGACGAGCCCCTGCGCATTGGGAGGCGACGCGCTGTGCCAGAGCGTCGGTACTGACACCCGCCGTAAAACGAACATTTAACCAAATTGGGACCTTTACCCTCTTGCAATTTAACCTTCCCCTCACCCCATCCTAACCTTAACCAGCTTGCGCATGCAAAGCTCTGATCGCTGACGCGCTCCAGACATCTGCGTCCTGAGTACGGCCACAGTAACGTTATCAAATCAGGTGTCGCCACCTCAAAAACTAATTTAACACGCGATCGTTCATGTCGGCTCATTTCCGTTTATGTTTTCTATCTTTTATTTGTGCCTGATGCGTTTCGCTGCTGTGGATCGGGGCGCATCACCTGTTTTGTCCTCCGGTGACGCACCTCACTGATGTGGCCGGCGAGCAGCGAGCACTCCGCTGTTTTAGCGGTCGGTAGATCTTTTAGAACTGCAGTTCAAAGGTAACTCATGAGGTGAATATATATGAACCCAGGTAGCAGTTTTTCTTTAGGATTGAGAGGAGATGCAGGAAGATAATAAACAGGCAGGACAGAAAAATAGTCAAATAAAAACAAGTTAGTTTTTGTACCTGCTGGTTGCAACAAACAGACACCACTGAAGGTAATCAGAAGTGAGGAACAGAAAATGAAATAATTATTTTAATGTTTAGAGCAGCAGGAACTCCGAGAGGCTGCAGGCGCATCAGTGAGTTTGCGGCCGCTGCACAGGGGGAGGGGGGAGAGGGCTGAAGCAGAAACTACTGTTGTTAAAAGAAATGTGTTTAACTTTGAAAATGTGGGCGCAATTTTAATTGTCAAAAAAACTCCAGCGAACCAACCGTCCAGGAAGCAACAGTCGACCACCGCCCCCGGGGCAGAGGGCCCCGACGGAGAAAACACTGGATTAAAATGAGTGAAGATATGAAAATAAAAGAGCTAATATAAATGACAAAAGAAAGAAAATAAATAATAAATAAAATCATATAGACAGTAAAATTGTAATATTATTAAATAATGAAACTGTGCTCAAATATAGTCATATAAAACATGCAAAGCCAGTAATAAAGTATAATCGTGTAAAACGAGAAACAAAACTATAGTAAATAATTAGATAAAAGCTAACCCAAATAGGTGGGTCTTGAGCATCGACTTAAAAACATGAACGTTCTCTGCTGCCCTGAGGTCCTCCAGCAGCTCGTTCCAGAGGCGAGGGCCGTAATAGTGGAAGGACGCCTCGCCCTGAGTGTTTCCTGACTTTAGGGATGACCAGGAGACGCCTGCCAGAGGAGCGCAGAGAAGAAAATAAACATCTAAAGAAACTCTGCTGCAGTTGCTGCTTGAAACTCCTCACGCTCCATCAGCCGAGTCAGGACCACAACGTTCTGGTTCTGCAGAGACCTCTATAGAACGTTCTAACCGCTCCCTTCTATTCTGGGTTTTAGGTAAATTAAGTTAAAGATGTTAAAAGTCCAGCTAGGATTATGGGATGGCTTTATTAGAGTCTTATGCTGCTGTTTCTGCCACAGAGAAGAAACTCTGAGGTCAGTTGAGATGGTTGTTGAAGCTCCATCTGAAGCTGCAGCACCAGTTAAACCACAGGAGCCTTGGAGGGCCTCTCTGCTGCAGGTTTTAGGTGTTTTTCTGCTCCAGCACACCTGATCTGAATCAGCAGGTGCTTTACGGGCTTCTGCAGAACTTGAGGACCTGCTGACAAGGTCAGTTTATTCTGGCGCGTGGCAAAAGGAACACATCATTTCTGAGTGAATCATTCACAACAAACTGATAAGCTTCAGTCCTGCATTCATGTTTGGACATAATTAATCTCTTGTTAACTCTAGAAGCTGTGTTATTTTGTTATTTCTATTCTTCAGGTCTTTTGTTCTGCAGCAGGTCTGAAGAATCCTGCAGGGATTTCAGCATAAACACAACTGAATGAAACCAAAAAAACTGACATTTTAGCAATCACATTTTACAAATCCTCAGGGAGCGGAAACATGAACTTTCCTCATCTTTCTGTCCTTTTTCCACCCCCACCCCCAGGGTCGGTCTATTGTCTCCTCTGGACAAAAGCAGGCAGGATGAGAACAAAAGTTTCTGTGTCTCATAGAGACAGAGCAGATGATGTCAACATTGGAGGTGCAGTGGGGGAGGGGCTTGGGGAGGGGTGGGGGGTGTTGAATAAAAGAGGTTGTTTGAAAATGTGGAAGAGTTGTGGGACATCATGTCTTTGACAAGAATGAAAGTCAAGAGAGCCACAGTGAGACTGAACTATAAAACTTCTGTCCGACATTTTCTAACGAACTTGGAACAAAAACTTTTTTAGACGTAGCTTCAGGTTAGAAAGTGTGAGAGGAGCCTTTAAACTGCTCATTTTAATCTTCTGAACTAAATGCTCCACCGCTTCTTTAACCCTCTGGAGGCAGGTGTTGCAGGTTTGCAACGTTAAAACCTACCTACCTGGTTACTCCACGTACGGATTTCATGAACCTTTTTCAACTCAGAAGTACCCCTGAAGGACTTAGTTGTTCGTCCTTTTATCAAAACTTATTTTGAGCCTGAGAGGGTTAAGGATCAGAGTTAAACTAACCACGCTGGAAATGGTGTCTACAGGCTGCAAGGAATTATGGGAAGTGGATCAGTTTAACAGAGACCAAGGACCAATCCCAATACTCGCACCGTGCCCTGCGGACTTCAGCAAAGGGCACTTGGAGAAAGTGCGCAGTCTGGTTCCAGTGTGTAGTACACAAGTGTGCAAATCATTGCAGAATTGAGACAGGGAGCATCACGTTATCAACCGCAATGCATGCTGGGATTCTGGTCGCTCTGATAGTTTAACTCATTCACTGCCATTGACGACTAAAGTCGTCATTTGTACTGTATGGGCGGCGGACAAGCCCCCACACCTGAGAACAAACATCTCAGCTCTAAAGATGATCTTCATCCGCGTACGTCACACGTCACATGATTAGGAAGCAGAACATCCATGCGTTAGATCGTTTTGGGCCGCTGCTGTAAAAAAAGTGAGGAATGAACCAGAAAAGCTTCTGCCGATCACAATTCGACAACGGATTATGAAAGAACGGATAACGCTCAAAACGCGTGGATTCTTCCTGATGTAAGAGGTGAGTCTCCTCTTTGTTTTGGTTGTTTTGGCGTTGACATCATCCTAGCGCGCAACGTTCTGTGACTCTTAAAAAACAGAGAAAACGCTGAAAAACGCTGGCAGCGAAGGGCTTTTCTGACCAGGAAACGGTTGGCAGTGAATGAGTTAAAAAACCTTCATCAACAACTTTCCAACAAACAAACAATTATTTGAAATAAATTTACATTCATTGCTGCTTTGTCTAAAAGTTTCAGAGCATCAACTAATCGTACTAAAATTAACTTTCATTAGAAAATACATATTTTCAAAAAAGGCACTTGAGCCTTTTCTCCCACAGCAATGGACTGTGGGTAATACACCTCACCGAAGTCCACTGCGATTCGTTGAAAGGCGGATCAAGGCTGCAAAAGGGGAGTGATCAACTTCAGCATTTGAGAATCGAGACACCCTATAGACCCTTTTACTGTTTGTAAACAATATGACGTCAGCGAGAATGCGCGCGCAGCTTGGCAACAGAGAATGGCGTTGTTTCAGGCTCTATCACGCTACGCTGCGGGGTTATCACCGGCAAATCTTGAATGTTATATTATTAAACTCACTTTAACGAATGGCAACAGACTCCCGGATCCCTGTGGCATTACGGAATGGGTGGAAGATGTAGGTGCGTGGCCAGATATCCGGTGGCCCGATATAAATACGTTTTTAGTGGAGAGGCCCAGTAAGTACACACGTGAGAAGCTACGGGCATACAAATCTTTAGATGCATACAACTATGTTGTCTGTGGCCACGTACAGAAAGTAAAATATCACGACATAGACTCTGAGTTTTGCGTCTTGAAGGCAGAAGTCCTTCCTAGCCAAAGACAAGGACACAAGGCTGCTATGTACGAGGCTTGGGTCACAGTAAACAAACCAGAGAACTACGTCTTCACAGCCAACTGTACCTGCATGGCAGGGTGAGTACAGCATAGGTTTCTTTTTTTAGCGTGCTCAGAGTACAATCGTGTTAATTTTAGAGAAATACAGTTTATACTAATATGCAGTGGGAAAATACAGATGAATTAGAATGAAATGTTAATTTGAAGCATAAAATAAAGCGTATAAATTTGTTTAATTGTCATTTTGATGTTCCAGACTTGGGTCATGCTGCAGCCATGCAGCAGCAATTTTATTCAAAGTTGAGCTTTGTGTTAGGATGGGAAAACAGAAAACCTCACCTGTAAATAAATAGACTGCTTAAAAGCAACCCCGCAAACGCAACTTAGTTTATTTAATAGAACACACGTTAACCAGCTTTCTGGTGTAATCTTAGTACATAATTACCTTACCTGATATAAAATGGGCGCTACAAACTCGAGCATTTCGGATCGTGTTTTCAGTCCAGTTTTCATCAACCCTTTTGATGGCCTGCAGCCACAGACGCCTCCGATTTTGTTGAAATGGACGTGCTCCCTTCGGAATTCTGTAAAGTGTCAGTCCACTGCTTGAAGAGAAGCGATTCTGGCATCCATACACGCAACAACCCGACATTTTTATGTGCTCAGAACTTCAAAACAAAGGGTTTAAACGCTGTTTTAGTATCGAGTGTGAATGAGGAAGCCTTCACTCTCGTTGCCAGGCTGCGCGCGCAACTTTTGATGACGTAGGTAGTAAAAGGGTCTATGCACTCGCACCCCTGGTCGGGATCGCGCAATTGAAGGGCGAAAGGGTGGAAATGCGAGATTGGGCCCAAGAGGATGTCAACTTAAAAACTAAAATCAGGAATCTGAGGAAGCGTTTGTAAGGAGAAAGGTGTAAAAAAAAAAAAAAAAAGTCCAAACTTTGGCTGAAAATGAAAAATTATCAGTTACTATGTGAAGCTATATGAAGCTAGTTTGTAAAATAACAAAAACCAAAAGAGAGACTTTCTAGCCAACATCTTCCGGTTAAAGTTCTTTACTTTGTACTTTTACTGATTGTAAATAACTGAACAAACACAACCTTCAGCCAACAGAAACATCTACTGATCAATGCTCTGATGCCAGGGATGGGATGCAGTGAAGTACAGCCACTTTGATACGGTACAATTTTTTCTGTCTTACTTTACTCAAAGGCATTGAAGCGAATCTACGGAACAAGACCAAACCCCGGTCCGATGGAGAACGGCCGCACACTCCCTTGTCGGCACCAGTCACTGTCGTTCCAAAGGGGATAGCACTTTCATTTGCATGATTTGTTCTTCTTCCACCACTGTCTGATTCTACCGACAAAGCATCCATTTGTTTTTCTGTATTTATGTAAAGTTCTATGTAAACACCCATTTCATTTATTTTATTGGTTTTGTGAACAAACCACATACACAAACTTCCTCTGGGATGCTCCGCTCCACAGGGCCAGTCTTCCTCTGGAAAAACTTTGACCAAGTTTAGCCACAATTTTAAATTTGGGTTTGGATTCTCTCTCCTGACCTTCAGCTAGTTCTGGAACCTGGTCTGGACCCATGTGGTCCTGAACCTGGACCGGTCCGACCTGCAGAATGACGGAGAGCTGCAGACAGCAGCAGTCATTATGCTGAAGGAAACAGGCTGCTTAATGCTGTAATAACATTATGTGCTGCAATGGCCATCAAAGGGGACAGTATCCTACAGTAAATGAGCCCCCCCCCCCCCCCCCCCCCCCCAGTTAAATAAAGGTAATGTGAGTCATAATGAAGCCTGACAGCCTCTGCAACACCAATAAAAGCCACAACAAAACACTTTTCAGCCTAGAGCCGAGTCTGACTGGCTCCATTCTTCTCCAGTGTGGCGTTACATTCAGCCATCCTCGGGACTCGGTCAGGTTCCAGTAACTGCTACAGGCAGAAACATTAACTACAGTATTCCCATTTCATCTGAATGCTGCCTATGGATAACGCATTCATCAGGGATTGAGGAAAGCTGCTCTACTGGAACATAAACTATAGAGAATAACAGCTGAGGTCTTTCTAAAGCAAACGCGCCTGAAACACCTTCACAGAGATTTCCTTTGTGTTTGCATCGGAACGGCTGCTAACACCAACAGGAAGGATCATCTGCACCGGCAGCTCTAAACGGACCAAACGTAGAAATAATCTGACTCTGAGGATCAAAACTTCACTTGAGACCACCGTTTCAATGATCAGAATTAAAATTCAAACATGAGAACTGGGTCGAGATGATTTCCCAACCCTTCTGCAACAATACCCATCCACAGGTCGGGTCATGTGATCCGCTCAAACAGCTGGAGGACTTCACACCCGAGCTTACAGACATTCCTCAGGTGTCGGTCACACCTTAAGCCTTCATGAAACCAGACGGACCTGCAGTCATCAGGGTCAGAGAGCAACAACCCAGATCCTGCACAGCCTGGACTGAAAACAAACCATCGGGTGTAAAACCAAAAAATTACTACATTTAGGAATTTATCAGCCTCACAATCTACCTAAAGCTGTAATCAGCTGCTCATCAGCGAGCAAACCAACCAGATCTGGTTCTATTAAACCCCAAAATGTTCAGACTGGAGTTCAACTAAAAAGGAACAAATTTTCATTTAAAGATGAAACAAAAAAACAAACATCAACTCACTGTCTGACTGATAGGCTGGATTTAAACAAAGTCGATTACCCGTTCGGACACGTAAACAGAGTTTGCTCGTCGTGACTCTTTTAAGCTGCATCAGTAGGAATGTTTGCAGACCCCAGTCGTCAGATCATGAAACAAACCGATGCTGATCAGTGCAAACAGACAGGATCAGAGGTTGTTTGCTGGGGGATAAATCTGAACCCTCAAGCTAAAAAAAGAACACCATCACACATCTGATTGTTTCTTAAGTTAGGGCGTGGGGGAAGATTCGGCCACCGCCCGATACCCAAAACAAGTTCTGCTGTTGCCGAGCGGAGGAAAACATGTGTACCGTCCTGTAAACAAGGAATGTTTGTATTCTGAACCAGACTGAACCTTAGTAGCTGGCAACATCTCACAACCATGTACAAATAATGGTCCAAGCAACAGCTCCCATTTTACAAAACTGTCAAGAATCAACTGTGTGAAAAAAAGCTGAAAACCAGATCTTCACTGGTACCTGGAACTCGGAGGAGACTCTGGATCCCCATAAAATAAACTTTAAATGGCCTCATTCACAATTAATTACAAACACATTAAAAACGTAGACAGTAGTCAGACCTCTCGGGGCTGGAGTAGATCAGATTATTCAGGTTTTCTGGTATGAAATGCCCCTACCTGGGCTGCCACCTTACCATGGTGGAGGTATTTGAGGGTCCCAATGATCCTAGGAGCTACGTTGTCTGAGGCTTTATGCCTCTGGTGCCTCACCCATGGCAAACAGGTCCTAGGTGAGGGACCAGACAAAGTGCAGCCCATAAATCCCTTATGAAGAACAACAAAAAGAAACAGTGTTCCCTCACCCAGACACTGGTCCCCCCCCCCCCCCCCCCCGCAGTATTTTTTTCTCATTTAAGACATTAAACAAACAATCTTTTAGTCTTTATGAAATGTATATTTAGTCAGAGGTCCCCACTTTATTTTGACTAATTAATTTAACTGGAGGAGTCTTTTGCATGGAGTGTTTTTCGGACAAAGCTTTGGTCCAGGTGTGGAGAGGCTGTAGGTTTGCAACATGGAAAACTCCAGCCTTCTCTCCAGAGTCCACTTTGGTGAGACGGTGATTTAGATCAGACATCTTCTCGAAAACACGGTAGGGACCAGTGTACAGAGGTGCCAACTTAGCTGCAAAGTTTGATGATGCATCAGACTTTGGATGCGACTTTACTCTGACCAGATCCCCGACTTCATATGAGACTGGACGGCGTCTCGGTTCATAACAATGCTTTCTCCTTTTATGACTCTGACAATACTGTGCAGGCATGTTCACGAGCATCATGAAGCGAAGCTCTCAGGTCCTCTGGGTAGGATGTTTCAGGTTTGTCTACTCCTTCCAAGGAGGGTTGAGTGATGAGGTCCAAGGGCATGTCCAGCTCTTGTCCATAGAGCATCATGGACGGGCTCAGGCCTGTACTTTCAGGAGGTGCAGTATGAAGTGCAAAACAGATCTAAGGAAGATATTTGTCCCAAGATGTGTGTTTGTCCTCCACATATGCTTGGATGGCCGTTTTAAGGTGCGAGTCACACGTTCCGTTACATTAGTTTGGGGATGGTATGCAGTTGTTAGTCTGTGTTCAGATCCAAGTGTTGACACAACTTTCTCAAACAGGGGAACACCTTTTGTCAGTGACATATCAGAAATGAGGTGGGTTGGAGATCCACGCCGAGCAGAAATGTCAGTAATGAACTTATTAGCAGCAACTTGAGCTGTGGCTTCTGTGACAGCACTGATCTCGACCCACTTGGAGAAATAGCAAACAAAAACAAGGATACAGTAATCCCTCGTTTATCGCGGTAGATGCGTTCCAGACCTGGCCGCGATAGGTGAAAATCCGCAAAGTAGGGACTCCCAGCATGCCCCTCGCGGGGATTCCCTCCACGTTGCACCTACGTCACAAACCGCGGCTATAAACGGAAGTCGCCTTTCCAGCTCACCACTCAGTCATCGTTTCTTCAGATTCATGATCAGA
The DNA here is from genome assembly GCF_043380555.1 of Nothobranchius furzeri. Lineage (NCBI taxonomy): Eukaryota > Metazoa > Chordata > Actinopteri > Cyprinodontiformes > Nothobranchiidae > Nothobranchius > Nothobranchius furzeri. The sequence goes on along the minus strand of NC_091753.1, from coordinate 57,243,765 downwards.
GTTTCCAACCTACCGATCAATCCAACGAACTATCAGCTCATAGTAAGTTATCTTACTTACTTCTGGAAAGCCCGGCATTTCCGTGTCACTTCGTTGACGCTCGAACGCTCGGGGGTTTCCTAGATCAGCCGGCGTTTCACCGACGCTCTCACTCCCGCGTCTGTGAAACCACGCTCCCTATTGAATTATTGTATGATCGCATTCTCTTTTGTGGGTAAAACTCAAGAAAAAAATTTTTTTACTTGGTTTTTTTTTAGTTTTATTACAAAAAGTGCATTTTATGATGAAATTGATGAAAAAAAACAAGAATTTCTTGATATTTTGCATAGAAAAATACCGCGAATCAGTGAAAAATACCGCGAATCTGCGAATTCCCCCTGAAAAATGCTCCAAAGAAAAAATCCGCGAAGCAGCGAATCCGCGATGAACGAACCGCGAAGTAGCGAGGGATTACTGTATATGCATTTCCTCTGTGTGCGGGGTAGAGGACCAATATAATCCAACCCTGCATATTCCCAGGGCCTCTGTGGTTGGACGGGGATCATTAGACCTGCTATTTTTCTTTGACTATGCTTGGTGGTTTGACACAGACAGCTTGAGACCACGTACCTCTCAACATCAGAGTTTATGTTCGGCCAGAAGAAACTGCGGCGCAAGCGCGCCAGCGTTTCTGCTATGCCCAGATGTCCGGCTGTAGGATGATCGTGGTAATACTTGAGCAGATAACCACGGGGTGGAGTAGGAGCGAAACGTTTTATCTGCTTGAGTGGGTGGAGATCACACTCTTGTTTTGGGTCAGCGAAGTACAGCAGGCCATCTTGTACAACATACTTTTCTAACTCGTGGTTATTCTCCTCACTTTGATCCGATTCCAGTTGGCGAAGCAAGGTGCCAGTGACCGGGTCCTCAAGCTGTAACTGACGAACATGTGGGCGATTTGGCACGATCACAGAAGGCAGAGCACGAAGATCCATGCTTCTGACCACTGCATAGGGAGGGAGAAGGTCAATAGGAGCATCCACATCTGGGAGGGGATTACGTGAAAGAGCATCAGGTGCTTTGTTACGTTCTCCAGGTTTCTGGATAATGCTGAAGTCAAACTCTTGAGGGCGAAGAGACCACCTGGCAAGCCTGCCAGATGGGTTGGGTGGCGACATCAACCACTTGAGGCTGCTGTAGTCAGTGTAGACAGTCACATGCAAACCTCGACATAAGATCAGAAATGCTCCAGGGCCCAGATGACCGCTAGGCACTCTCTCTGGAGTAAAGTAGGGGTTTTTCGGCTTTGTGTAGAGCACGGCTCGCAAAAGCCACAGCGACTTCTCCACCATCCTCACTCTTCTGCATTAGTGCCGCTCCAAGGCCAGCATCACAGGCATCAGTGTGAATGAAAAATGGACGTGTAAAATCCGGGAACCTAAGGACTGGTGCTGAGGTTACGGAACATTTCAGAAAGTCCATAGCTGCCTAGCACTTTTCATTCCAGACAAACTGCACATCCTTTTTTGTGAGGGTGAAAAGGGGCTCCGTATGACGGGCGTAGTCCTGCATGAAGCGGCGGTAGCAACACGTCAAGCAAAGGAACTGTCGCACCTGCTTTGTTGTGGTTGGAACCTTGAACTCAGTCACGGCCCTCACCTTGCCAGGGTCGGGGTGAATGCCGGGTGGCGTAACACGATAGCCGAGGGAGGCGAGTTCTGAAAGGCAGAATTGGCATTTGGTAATTTTTAAAGAGAGGCCAGCAGACTTTAGCCAACTGAGGACCTCCTCCAGGTCAAGCAGGTGTGGTTCGAATGTAGGTGAAGCAACAATGATATCATCCAGATAAACTGCGCACGACTTGTAAATTAGGCCAGCTAGAAAATTGTTCATAAGCCACTGAAAAGTTGGGGGCATTGCACAGGCCAAAAGGAAGGAAGGACTTTGAACTGAAACAAGCCGCAATGCGTGATAAAAGTTGTTTTTGGCTTAGCTCCCTCAACAATGGGGACTTGCCAGTAGCCTCTCGCGAGGTCTAGCGTTGTGAGAAACTTTCCTCTTGACAAAAAGTTCAATGACTCATCCAACTTTGGGATAGGATATGAATCCTTCACAGTCAACTGATTTAAACCATGGAAGTCAACACGGAAAGGTGGTTCATGAGGGGGTTTGTTCACTATGCCTACAGGAGCTGCCCATGGTCCTGATGCAGGCTCAATGATGTTTTCCTGTAGCATGTATTCCATTTGTTCTTTAGTAATTGGCTTTTTAGCAGATGATGTTCTGTATGGAGGCAGGTTGACGGGCTTTGCACACTTGCCAATGAATCCAGTGGTTAACCAGGTTATACCTAATGGAGCGAAGTTTGTGCCATCAGCTAGTTTTATAGGTGGAGAATGCCACTGATTCTTTAATGACACGTTTTGGGTTTTTTCAGGTATCAGGACTGCGTTCACCGCTGTAAGAGATGCTCCTTTAAAGTTCACTTTAACTCTGAACGGTGTGTTCCATGATGATTGAGAAGCTTCATCTTCAACATGATTTAGCACAGGTGTCACACTCTGGTCTGACGCAGTTAAGGAGGGTGGAGTTATGGACTGGGGGGAGGGTTGCCCCTGTGTGTGTGGCAACGGCTCCTCAGGTTGCTGGAAACGATTCAGGATGCCTCTCATAATGGGCTCCTGGTTGTCGGCAGGTAGGACCACCGGTCTGAAAAGTTCACAGAATTCAGTCCAAGTAGCTACATGAGAGCTGAGAATGGTTCTTCAGCTAGGAAGTGTGGTAGTTCTCTGAGGATCTGTGCATCTGTTAGGTCCAGGGACGTTTTATATGCATGAACAGACTGCAGCCACTCTTCTGGATGGAGATGACCTTCATTAGTGAATAAAGCGGGTTCTACTTTAGCCCTGGTGTAATAAGGACTCTGGTAGTGTTAATTAACTCCTGTGAGTCAGACTGAGATTGAGATAGAGCCCTTGTGGACTGGGCGGGGACTGGCACGGACTTGGGTAGCTTTGTATCCCTTGTCGCCAGGCTTGGCACATATGGAGTGGAGAGGGCCTGAGGATAATGGTGAGTGACCTGGGCAACTGGAACATTTTGGGCTGGCCTTGTTTGTTGAGTCCATCGGTCCAAAATATTTCTCTGAAGGTTCAAAAGAGTCATGCAGGCTTTGCTGAAGCGTATCAACCTCCTCTTGTAAACTCTGTGTTCAAGGTCAACAGCTTTGGGTCTGACAGTATTCTGCTCTGGAAGTACCCTAAAGTCAATGTCACCACATATCAGTCCAGTCTGGATGAGTAGCCGTCGTGTAACCCAGATTAATCCAATGAAAAAGTTAGGCAAAAATCAGTATCAATTCTGATCGCACACAAGTTATAGAAAGCACGCGAGTTTTAAATATTTGCAGTTTTTTTTTACTCACAGCGTCAGAGTCTTACTGACCACCTTTGAACCGCCCTGATTCAGCACCTTGCTGTGTCCCGCGTAGAGAACAGGTGCTGCAGCTGAAGCAAAACTCTTCACAGCACACTCAGCTGACGGGACGGGAGGTGAAGTCCGACGTGCTCTGACACGAACGTGCACGGTCGGAAGCTACGACAAAGCCGCATCCATCCCACGTGCAGGCAACGCAGGTCCTCGTTTATTTCATGGTGAAGAAACCCAGCAGAAAACAGTCGTAAATCCAGGATGTAGCGCCGCAGCGGCTCCACTTGTTGTCATGGGAACGCATCAAAAAACTGTCGTCTGCGGTCTGCTCCCAACAAGTATAGTGGACCATTACACAGCGACGTACCTTAAGCATGAATCAGACAGTACTTGTTTGAAAAGACGACGCTCTGAAGTCATGAAGAAAGATGTTCGGGCGCCATTTTGTAACGTCTTGGTTGCATCCGATGGCGGAGTGGGAGTGGCAGAAACACTTTACGGGCAGGGAATGACTCACAACCGCTCAGGATCTGGGGAAATCCACCAATTCTGTCCTTTAATAGACACACACACTCTTAACTAGCATATAATGCCCGGTTGAACGGCTGCCATCTCATCACTCCTGCAACAAGCCGGGTTTATACAACCGTCACGTTACTCGAGTAAGGGAGAGAAAGTTCAGTCCAAGTGTCCAACTGCTGCACGCTTCTCCCAAGTTTTGCATGGGCGGGGGGGGGGGGGGGGGGGGGGGGGGGGGGTATTGGCGCATACTGGTGACATCATAACAACACAGCTTTGGCTGTCTTACCCCGGCTTTCCACAGGAGCCGTCAGCAGCACGTCATAGCTGCTGATAGGAACCGCTGTGGTCAACAGAACCTTTTCCACCGGAGCCGTCAGCAGCGCGAGTCGGCCGCGTCTCAGGAGCAGCATGTCGCGGCCTTTACGCGCCGGTTCTATTTTCTACGCGCGACGCCTCTGAAACAGGTCAAGTTCGACATTTTTGGGGAAGGAAAGACAGGAAATCGAACGCGGAAATGGAGAGAAGCTCCCGAGATTTTCAGAATAAAGAACGTACTGCCTTCCGGTTGCTTTACTTTAAAAAAGGTTACTAACTGTGCGTCCCTGTGAGAAGTTATCACCTAGCTAGCGGTCTCCTTTGTTTTTCAGGTCCGTATTGGCGATTACAAAATGGACAGAACATAAAACACAAACCTTTTGGAGCCATGTTGTAGTTTTCTCCTGCTTGTTGTTGTGTTTACTGACGAAGTCACTCGTGTGACTTCGTGCTCTGTCGGTGACAGCTGCTCCCCTGCTGCTTCGCGTCTCGTGGGAAGGGCCAAGCAGCAGCTTACGCGAGCAAGACGTGCTGCTGACGGCTCCGGTGGAAACCCGGGGTTAAAGAGACCACATACAATAGTTTTCCTTTCCTTTCCTTTAGAAAATACATGTTTTCAGAAAAGGCACTTGAGCCTTCTCCCACAGCAATGGATTGTGGGTAATACCCTTCAAAGTCCGCATCTAAGCAGATTTGGGAGAAGTGCGGAACAGGGGAACACCCTACACACTTGTACCCCTAGTCAACTGGCACCAACTGAAGGGTGCGAGTGTGGAAGTGCAGCATTGGGATTGGGCCTGAAGTGGTCAGGCTCTCACTGCGTCACATGAAAAATGGTCTGGGTGGAACCAGTCTTTAAGCTGCTCTTTTGTGAGTTCTCAAACAAACTGACTCAATGTTTGCATTTATCGCAAACCCTGTTTCTGATCCTTTGAACCCATTTGAGTCATGAGGAATTCCTGATTTTGGAAAACTTTTTTTTGTTTGTTTTTTCAAACAAGATGTTTAATAATGATTAAAACTGCGTTTCTTCAGCACTTCACCACCTGAGGCCGCGCGCACACGCACTCACAGCTGCGCTTGGCGGACCTCGCCGACGCGTCAAGCAACCAAGTGGACACAAACGGACACGGAAGAGTCTGGAGACAGAACCCGGTTCCTGGATTACGTCCTCATATCATCAAATTAAAAAACCGGCAGCGAACAGACAGGCAACAGCTTTATGTCACCAACAAGTAAACAAATAAACAAACAACCTGTTTTTTAAACCAACAGTCAATTTTAAACAGATGAAAGAGGGAGTGGGCAGCGGAAGTGATATAATTAACATTAATGACGACCGACTTACCTGCTGGTTGCTGATGAGGTCATTCAGGAAACAGGAAAAGTTGGAACTCAAAAACAAAGTTCAAACGGACATGAACGGATTCAGGTGGGGTTCAGTAATCCTCTCGTCTCGGCAGCAGGACGGAACGGTCTGCTGCAGAAAACCTGCAGGAAACACGAAACTACCTGCTGCAGGTAGTTCACAGGCCACGCCCCCGCTCAGTCCTGGCTGCACGCACGCACACCTGCTGCTGCTGCTCACCTGCGTCCTCTGCGTCACATGCGTCACGCTCCAGCGCCTTCCAACCCGGAATAAAGTGGCTTCTACATCCTGAACCAACCTAATTTATAACAAATAGACATAAGCTTTCAGCATTTTAAAGTTGACTATAGTCACTGAGTTGGAGAGAATAGTCTGAAACGGAACGCAGCCGCTGGCTTGTTTTACACTGGAAATCATAAAAAGATAAAGGTCCTGCTGGGAATTAGGAACTGGATGGATGGATGGATGGAATTAGGACATATTTAGGCTCTCGTCCCCTTTTGAAGAGTAAATTCAGTTTTTCTCAATTATTTTTATTTATTTAACATTTATTTAAGCAGAAAAGCCAAATGAAATAAAAAATCAAATATCTGACAACAACACAAGCAGCAGCCCACTCAGCACAACAGTTAATAGTTATCAGCAAACTAAATAAGGAATCAGGTGACTTAATAGTTCAGACTTAGAGACGAGTTTAATCAGAACATATCCATCCAGATGTTTATATTCTACTTTATCCTTGCATCAGAGCGGATTCCCAGAATAAGGAGCTGCATATCGGAATGTTTTCGTCCCAAATTCGCCATGGGCCTGGTACTTTCAGAGGAAGCAGGTCATGTGACACAAGCAGCGGCCTCCATGGCTTTTGGAGGTGAATTCAGCTGGAGCACAAAAATTCAGATGTGGAAGTTTAAAGGGTCGTGTTTTTGTCATCTACAATTTTCTCTTATTCAGAAAAAAATCTTATTATATATTCACCCTTTCAAAAAAAATGCAATAAAACCCACAGAAAAGAAGAATTAAAACTCAGCATGACCCATGTGACCTTTACTCGCTTTCATCCTGTTTCTGAGGAATTTTCCTAATTAGATTAAACTATCATTTAAACTAATTAAATGATAGTTTAAGAGTCACCTCTGATTAAACGTGTTTCCTTTTCAGTTAGAAATCACCCGTCTCTGCTTAGAAAGCTGATTAATGACGTGTTTGTCTGTCAACTGCTCAGTTTCTAAACCATCGTTCACCTCCTCCTTCCAGACGCTCCTGGTCGCTGACTGCTCCTAACAACAAAACAGACTTTAGGGTCGAAACACAAAACTCAAGCAGACAGAACACATTTGTCCTGTTTATTGTCTGACATCATTTTTAAAGCTGCTAAATTATCTCACTTACTGCATGGTGGCGCCGTTGTTAGCTCTGTTGCCTCGCAGCAAGATGGTTGCAGGTTTGAAGCTCGGCTGCAGCCTTTCTGCGTGGAGTTGCGTGATCCCCCCACGCTGGTTAACAATTGTACGTCGCTTTGGATAAAAAGCGTCTGCCCAATAAATAAACGCATTTTACATCAGAGGAGTCTGAACTTTTTGGGATGAGAGCAAAATTCATCACAGGCTTCAAAAAGGTTTTTTATTTCCAATCAAAACTCACAAAAAAATCCTTCAGTGAAATATTTTACATGTCAAACAAAACAAAAAGAACAAAGTCGTAGCGTTAAAAGAACAACAATCGTTGTGAGTCTGAGACACAAAAAAGGCTTTTTTTTCAGGATAAAATAATAAAGTTCAGCTACTTTGTAAAAATCTGAAAATAAAAATGTTTTAAAACGTCTGAATGCATCAACAACCTGGTGGACACGACTCCACCGCCACCTGAAGGGCCACAACACATCACTCTGAAGACCACAAGGAGCCCACGGGCCACACGTTGGCCACACAGCTGATGGTCAGTCTAAATATGTCATCATCAGTCATCAGCTAGGGAGAAATCTTCACTCTTCTTCATCCTGAGCAGCAATGAGCTTAAAAGGTGGGAACCCAGCAGAACCAGTGCCACAATTTAGATGAGGATCGGGATGGAATGATTGGGTCGAAGAGGTCATGAAAGAGCCTCAGACCCAGTGTGTCATCCAGTAGTCTACTGCAGCATAACTAAAGGGGTGAGCCAGGATAACTCAGTATTTATTTATTTATTTATTTATTTATTTAGGACAGTGCATGTTAATGAACATAAATGTAGAAGCAGCTTACATGAATGTAAACATGCCAGATTATAGCCAAAGGCTAATCTCCATCTGTTGTCCTGAGACATAAAAAGACATAATAATTCATAAGAATTCATCATTCATTCATAATAAAAACTCCATCACCAAACTTACACATGCACACCATTCTATTCACAAGTAAAACATTAAAACTATACAACTCACACATGATCACACACTTGATTTGTCCATAACCAGTTTTTAACCTTTGCCTTAAACAAATTGAAAGTCGAGCATTCTCTAATGGGTCGAGGAAGACCGATCCACAGACGGCCGCCCTCGACGGAGAGGACGTTCTGCCCAAATGCTCTCCGTCTGTGTGGTATGAACATTTCTACTGGAATTGTAGCTCGCGTGGTCCTGTTTGAGCTTTCTTTATGCCAATGAACTGCTTTAGTGGGGGTGGGGCAAGGGAGTGTAAGACTTTATATATTAAACAGACTCTTTTAAGTTTCATTAAGTTATTGAGGTTCAGTAATTTATGTTTTTTTAACACATGACAATGGTGGTGGGAAGTCGGTTTTTTGTCAAGTAATTTTAAACTTCTCTATTTTAAATGTTTTCAATAGTTTTAAGTGTTGTTGGACAAGCAAGTGACCAGGATGTCAAACAATAGTCCATATGAGAGATGATCATTGAGTAAAAATAAGTTTGTGCAACATTCATATTTAGATTATTATGTATATCAGTAAAATTTCGATTATTAAATTTAAGTACCTGGGACACTTTATTTATGTGACTCTTGAAGGATAATGTTGGGTCTAGTATGTTCTCCAGTATTCTACTGCAGCATAACTAAAGGGGTGAGCCAGGATAACTCAGTATATTCTCCAGCAGTCTACTGCAGCATAACTAAAGGGGTGAGCCAGGATAACTCAGTATGTTCTCCAGTAGTCTACAGCAGCATAACTAAAGGGGTGAGCCATGATAACTCAGTATATTCTCCAGTATTCTACTGCAGCATAACTAAAGG